>NW_027669371.1:1287500-1357500 GCF_964194185.1 Rhinolophus hipposideros | reverse complement strand
TAGGCCTAGGACCAGGAGTGGGAGCTGTTGCTAGGGGTAGGGATAAGGGTGGGCCTATGGGTAGGGGGAGCTGTAGGGACAGGGGTAGGGGAAGGACCAGAGGTAGTGCTAGGCGTAGGCCTAGGGCGAGGGGTAGTGCTCGGGGTAACCAAACCCTAACCCTAACCCTAACCCTAACACTAATCCTAACCCTAACCCTAACCCTAACACCAACCCTAACACTAAACCTAACCCTAACCCTAACCCTAACCCTAACACCAACCCTAACCCTAAACCTAACCCTAACCCTAACACCAACCCTAACCCTAATCCTAACCCTAACCCGAACCCTAACACCAACCCTAACCCTAACCCTAACCCTAACACCAACCCTAACCCTAACCCTAACCCTCACCCTATGCCTAACACGAACCCTAACCCTCACCCTAACCCTAACCCTAACACCAACCCTAACCCTAACCCTAACCCTAACCCTAACCCTAACCCTAACCCTATGCCTAACACGAACCCTAACCCTAAACCTAACCCTAACCCTAACACCAACCCTAACCCTAATCCTAACCCTAACACTAACCCTAACCCTAACACTAACCCTAACCCTAACCCTAACCCTAACACCAACCCTAACCCTATCCCTAACCCTAACCCTAACCCTATACCTAACACCAACCCTAACCCTAACCCTAACCCTAACCCTAACCGTAATCATAACACTAACCCTAACCCTAAACCTAACACCAACCCTAACCCTAACCCTAACCCTAACACCAACCCTAACCCTAACCCTAACCCTAAACCCTAATCCTAACCCTAACCCTAACCCTAACCCTAACCCTAACCCTAACAAGGGCAAGGTGTACTGGTCAGCGACGGGCAAGTTCTAGGCCTCGGACTAGAAGGAGCCATGGGCGTTGGTCTAGGGCCCGAGCTAGGGCTAGTGGGAGCTATAGGCGTAGCGCTGGGGTAGGCATAGAGCAAAAGGTGGGAGTCAAGGTAAACCTCGGAGTAGGCTTTGGCCCAGGAGTTGGAGTTGTGGATAGGGTTAGGGATGGGGGTGGGCCCATGGGTAGGGGGAGCTGTAGGGCCAGGGGTAGCGGTAGGACCAGAGGTAATGCTAGGCGTACGCCTAGGGCGAGGGGTAGTGCTCGGGGTAGGGTTAGTTGAAGGGCTAGTGGTTGGCAGAGGCCCACGGTCAGTGTTAAGGTTAGGGCTCATGTTAAGCCTAGGACTAGTGGTAGTGGTAGGGGTTGGCCGAGGGCTAGGGGTAGGTGTCACGGGAGGGCTCCGAGTCGTCCTAGGACTCGGAACGGGTGTATGGCTGGATTAGGGTGTGGTAAGTGTGGGTCCAGGGTGATTTCGTAGGACACGGGTTAGTGTTCTGGCTATCGGTAGGCAAGGTGTACTGGTCGGCGACGGGCAAGTGCTAGGCTTCGGACTAGAGTGAGCACTGGGCGTTGGTCTAGGCCCCGAGCTAGGGGTAGTGGGAGCGGTAGGCGTAGCGCTGGGGTAGGCAAAGGGCAAGGGGTGGGTGTCGAGGTAAACCTCGGAGTAGGCCTAGGGCCAGGAGTGGGAGCTGTGGCTAGGGGTAGGGGTGGGGGTGGGCCTATGGGTAGGGGGAGCTGTAGGGACAGGGGTAGGGGTGGGACCAGAGGTAGTGCTAGGCGTAGGCGTAGGGCGAGGGGTAGGGATCGGGGTACCCTGACCCTAACCCTATTACTAACCCTAACCCAAACCCTAACACTAACACCAACCCTTACCCTAACCCTAATGCTAACCCTAACCCTATACCTAACACCAACCCTAACCCTAACCCTAACCCTAACCCTAACACCAACCCTAACCCTAACCCTAACCCTATCCATAACCCTATACCTAACACCAACCCTAACCCTAACCCTAACCCTAACCCTAACACCAACCCTAAACATAACCCTATCCCTATCCATAACCCTATACCTAACACCAACCCTAACCCTAACCCTAACCCTAACACCAACCCTAACCCTAACACTAACCCTAACCCTAACCCTATACCTAACACCAACCCTAACCCTAACCCTAAACCCTAACCCTAACCCTAACCCTAACCCTAACCCTAACAAGGGCAAGGTGTACTGGTCAGCGACGGGCAAGTTCTAGGCCTCGGACGAGAGGGAGCCATGGGAGTTGGTCTAGGGCCCGAGCTAGGGCTAGTGAGAGCGGTAGGCGTAGCGCTGGGGTAGGCATAAGGCAAGGGGTGGGTGTCGAGGTAAACCTCGGAGTAGGCCTAGGGCCAGGAGTGGGAGCTGTGGCTAGTGGTAGGGTTGGGGGTGGGCCTATGGGTAGGGGGATCTGTAGGGCCAGGGGTAGTGGTAGGACCAGAGGTAGTGCTAGGCGTAGGCCTAGGGCGAGGGGTAGTGCTCGGGGTAGGGTTAGTTGAAGGGCTAGTGTTTGGCAGAGGCCCACGGGCAGTGTTAGGGTTAGGGCTCATGTTAAGCCTAGGACTAGTGGTAGTGGTAGGGGTTGGCCGAGGAATAGGGGTAGGTGTCACGAAATGGCTCCGGGTAGTCCTAGGACTCCGAACGGATGTAGGGCTGGATTAGGGTGAGGCTAATGGTGGGTCCAGGGTGATTTGGTAGGACACTGGTTAGTGCTCTGGCTATCGGTAGGGCAAGGTGTACCGGTTGGCGACGGGCAAGTGCTAGGCTTCGGACTAGAGTGAGCACTGGGCGTTGGTCTAGGGCCCGAGGTAGGGCTAGTGGGAGCGGTAGGCGTAGCGCTGGGGTAGGCAAAGGGCAAGGGGTGGGTGTAGCGGTAAACCTCGGAGTAGATCTAGGACCAGGAGTGGGAGCTGTGGCTAGGGGTAGGGATGGGGGTGGGCCTATGGGTAGGGGAAGCTGTAGGGACAGGGGTAGGGGTAGGACCAGAGGTAGTGCTAGGCGTAGGCCTAGGGCGAGGGGTAGTGCTCGGGGTAACCTAACCCTAACCCTAACCCTAACCCTAACCCTAACACTAACCCTAACCCTAACCCTAACCCTAACCCTAACACCAACCCGAACCCTAACCCTAACCCTAACCCTAACCCTATACCTAACACCAACCCTAACCCTAACCCTAACCCTAACCTTAACACCAACCCTAACCCTAACCCTAACCCTAACCCTAACCCTAACCCTAACACCAACCCTAACCCTAACCCTAACCCTAACCCTAACCCTAACCCTATGCCTAACACCAACACTAACCCTAACCCTAACCCTAACCCTAACACCAACCCTAACCCTAATCCTAACCCTAAACCTAACCCTAACCCTAACACCAACCCTAACCCTAATCCTAACCCTAAACCTAACCCTAACCCTAACACCAACCCTAACCCTAATCCTAACCCTAACCCTAACCCTAACACCAACCCTAACCCTAACCCTAACCCTAACCCTAACCCTATGCCTAACACGAACCCTAACCCTAACCCTAACCCTAACACCAACCCTAACCCTAACCCTAACCCTAACACTAAACCTGACACCAACCCTAACCCTAACCCAAACGCTAACCCTAACACCAACCCTAACCCTAACCCTAACCCTTACCCTAACACCAACCCTAACCCTAACCCTAACCCTAACTCTAACCCTAACCCTAATCCTAACACCAACCCTAACCCTAACCCTAACCCTAACCCTAACACAAACCCTAACCCTAATCCTAACCCTAACCCTAACCCTAACACCAACCCTAACCCTAACCCTAACCCTAACCCTAACACCAACCCTAACCCTAACCCTAACCCTAACCCTAACCCTATGCCTAACACCAACACTAACCCTAACCCTTACCCGAACCCTAACACCAACCCTAACCCTAATCCTAACCCTAACCCTAACCCTAAACCTAACACTAACCCTAACCCTAACCCTAACCCTAACACCAACCCTAACCCTAACCCTAACCCTAACCCTATACCTAACACCAACCCTAACAATAACCCTAACCCTAACCCTAACACCAACCCTAACACTAACCCTAACCCTAACCCTAACCCTAACACCAACCCCTACCCTAATCCTAACCCTAACCCTAACCCTAACCCTAACCCTAACACCAACCCTAACCCTAACCCTAACCTTAACCCTAACCCTAAACCTAACACCAACCCTAACCCGAACCCTAACCCTAACCATAACACCAAACCTAACCCTAACCCTAACCCTAAACCCTAATCCTAACCCTAACCCTAACCCTAACCCTAACACTAACACTAACCCTGACCCTAACCCTAACCCCAACCCTAACCCTAACCCTAACCCTAATCATAACCCTATACCTAACACCAACCCTAACCCTAACCCTAACCCTAACCCTAACACCAACCCTAACCCTAACCCTAAACCTAACACCAACCCTAAGCCTAATCCTAACCCTAACCCTAACCCTAACCCTAACACCAACCCTAACCGTAACCCTAACCCTAACCCTAAGCCTAAACCTAACACCAACCCTAACCCTAACCCTAACCCTAACCGTAACACCTACCCTAACCCTAACCCTAACCCTAAACCCTAATCCTAACCCTAACCCTAACCCTAACCCTAACCCTAACCCTAACCCTAACAAGGGCAAGATGTAGTGGTCAGCGACGGGCAAGTTCTAGGCCTCGGACTAGAAGGAGCCATGTGCGTTGTTCTAGGGCCCGAGCTAGGGCTAGTGAGAGCGGTAGGCGTAGCGCTGGGGTAGGCATAGGGCAAGGGGTGGTGTTGAGGTAAACCTCGAAGTAGGTCTAAAGCCAGGAGTGGGAGCTGTGGCTAGTGGTAGGGTTGGGGGTGGGCCTATGGGTAGGGGGAGCTGTAGGGCCAGGGGTAGTGGTAGGACCAGAGGTAGTGCTAGGCGTAGGCCTAGGGCGAGGGGTAGTGCTCGGGGTAGGGTTAGTTGAAGGGCTAGTGTTTGGCAGAGGCCCACGGGCAGTGTTAGGGTTAGGGCTCATGTTAAGCCTAGGACTAGTGGTAGTGGTAGGGGTTGGCCGAGGACTAGGGGTAGGTGTCACGAAATGGCTCCGGGTAGTCCTAGACTCCGAACGGATGTAGGGCTGGATTAGGGTGTGGCTAATGGTGGGTCCAGGGTGATTTCGTAGGACACGGGTTAGTGCTCTGGCTATCGGTAGGGCAAGGTGTACCGGTTGGCGACGGGCAAGTGCTAGGCTTCGGACTAGAGTGAGCACTGGGCGTTGGTCTAGGGCCCGAGGTAGGGCTAGTGGGAGCGGTAGGCGTAGCGCTGGGGTAGGCAAAGGGCAAGGGGTGGGTGTCGGTGTAAACCTCGGAGTAGGCCTAGGACCAGGAGTGGGAGCTGTGGCTAGGGGTAGGGATGGGGGTGGGCCTATGGGTAGGGGGAGCTGTAGGGACAGGGGTAGGGGTAGGACCAGAGGTAGTGCTAGGCGTAGGCCTAGGGCGAGGGGTAGTGCTCGGGGTTACCTAACCCTAACCCTAACCCTAAACCTAACCCTAACACTAACCCTAACCCTAACCCTAACCCTAACACCAACCCTAACCCTAATCCTAACCCTAACCCTAACCCTAACCCTAACACTAACCCTAACCCTAACCCTACCCTAACACCAACCCTAACCGTAACCCTAACCCTAACCCTAACCCTAACACCAACCCTAACCCTAATCCTAACCCTAACCCTAACCCTAACCCTAACCCTAACCCTAACACCAACCCTAACCCTAACCCTAACCCTAACCCTAACCCTAACCCTAACACCAACCCTAACCCTAATCCTGACCCTAACCCTAACCCTAACCCTAACCCTAACCCTAACCCTATACCTAACACCAACCCTAACCCTAACACTAACCCTAACCCTAACACCAACCCCAACCCTAACCCTAACCCTAACCCTAACCCTAACCCTAACCCTAACCCTAACCCTAACACCAACCCTAACCCTAACCCTAACCCTAACCCTAACACCAACCCTAACCCTAACCCTAACCCTAACCCTAACCATAACCCTATGCCTAACACCAACACTAACCCTAACCCTAACCCTAACCCTAACACCAACCCTAACCGTAACCCTAACCCTAACCCTAACCCTAACACCAACCCTAACCCTAATCCTAACCCTAACCCTAACCCTAACCCTAACCCTAACCCTAACACCAACCCTAACCCTGACCCTAACCCTAACCCTAACCCTAAACCTAACACCAACCCTAACCCTAACCCTAACCCTAACCCTAACACCAAACCTAACCCTAACCCTAACCCTAAACCCTAATCCTAAACCTAACCCTAACCCTAACCCTAACCCTAACACCAACCCTAACCCTAACCCTAACCCTAACACCAACCCTAACCCTAACCCTAACCCTAACCATAACCATAACCCTATGCCTAACACCAACACTAACCCTAACCCTAACCCTAACCCTAACACCAACCCTAACCCTAATCCTAACCCTAACCCTAACCCTAACCCTAACACTAACCCTAACCCTAACCCTACCCTAACACCAACCCTAACCCTAACCCTAACCCTAACCCTAACCCTAACACCAACCCTAACCCTAACCCTAACCCTAACCCTAACCCTAACCCTAACCCTAACACCAACCCTAACCCTAACCCTAACCCTAACCCTAACCCTAAACCTAACACCAACCCTAACCCTAACCCTAACCCTAACCCTAACACCAAACCTAACCCTAACCCTAAACCTAAACCCTAATCCTAAACCTAACCCTAACCGTAAAACTAACCCTAACCCTAACCCTAACAAGGGCAAGGTGTACTGGTCAGCGACGGGCAAGTTCTACGCCTAGGACTAGAGGGAGCCATGGGCTTTGGTCTAGGGCCCGAGCTAGGGCTAGTGAGAGCGGTAGGCGTAGCGCTGGGGTAGGCAGAGAGCAAGGGGTGGGTGTCGAGGTAAACCTCGGAGTAGGCCTAGGGCCAGGAGTGGGAGCTGTGGCTAGGGGTAGGGATGGGGGTGGGCCTATAAGTAGGGGGAGCTGTAGAACCAGGGGTAGGGGTAGAACCAGAGGTAGTGCTAGGCGTAAGCCTAGGGCGAGGGGTAGTGCTCGGGGTAGGGTTAGGTGAAGGGCTAGTGGTTGGCAGAGGCCCACGGGCAGTGTTAGGGTTAGGGCTCATGTTAGGCCTAGGACTAGTGGTAGTGGTAGGGGTTGGCCGAGGGCTAGGGGTAGGTGTCACGGGAGGCTCCGAGTAGTCCTAGGACTCGGAACGGGTGTAGGGCTGGATTAGGGTGTGGTAAGGGTGGGTCCAGGGTGATTTCGTAGGACACAGGTTAGTGTTCTGGCTATTGGTAGGCAAGGTGTACTGGTCGGAGATGGGCAAGTGCTAGGCTTCGGACTAGAGTGAGCACTGGGCGTTGGACCAGGGCCCGAGCTAGGGCTAGTGGGAGCGGTAGGCGTAGCCCTGGGGTAGGCATAGGGCAAGGGGTGGGTGTCGGGGTAAATCTCGGAGTAGGCTTTGGGCCAGATGTTGGAGTTGTGGCTAGGGGTAGGGATGGGGGTGGGCCTATAAGTAGGGGGAGCTGTAGGGCCAGGGGTAGGGGTAGGACCAGACGTAGTGCTAGGCGTAAGCCTAGGGCGAAGGGTAGTGCTCGGGGTAGGGTTAGGTGAAGGGCTAGTGGTTGGCAGAGGCCCACGGGCAGTGTTAGGGTTAGGGCTCATGTTAGGCCTAGGACTAGTGGTAGTGGTAGGGGATAGCCGAGGGCTAGGGGTAGGTGTCCCGGGAGGACTCCGGGTAGTCCTAGGACTCCGAACGGATGTGGGGCATGATTAGGGTGTGGCTAATGGTGCGTCCAGGGTGATTTCGTAGGACACGGGTTAGTGCTCTGGCTATCGGTAGGCAAGGTGTACTGGTCGGCGACGGGCAAGTGATAGGCTTCGGACTAGAGTGAGCACTGGGCGTTGGTCTAGGGCCCGAGGTAGGGCTAGTGGGAGCGGTAGGCATAGCGCTGGGGTAGGCAAAGGGCAAGGGGTGGGTGTCGGGGTAAACCACGGAGTAGGCCTAGGACCAGGAGTGGGAGCTGTGGCTAGGAATAGGGATGGCGTCGGGCCTATGGGTAGTGGGAGCTGTAGGGCCAGGGGTAGGTGTAGGACCAGAGGTAGTGCTAGGCGTAGGCCTAGGGCGAGGGGTAGTGCTCGGGGTAACCTAACCGTAAACCTAACCCTAATCCTAACACTAACCCTAACCCTAACATCAACCCTAATCCTAACCCTAACCCTAACCCTAACCCTAACCCAAACCCTAATCTTAACACCAACCCTAACCCTAACCCTAACCCTAAACCCTAAACCTAACCCTAACCCTAACCCACACCCTAATTTTAAACCTAACACCAACCCTAACCCTAACCCTAACCCTAACCCTAACCCTAACCCTGTACCTAACACCAACCCTAAGCCTAACCCTAACCCTAACACCAACCCTAACCCTAACCCTAACCCTAACCCTAACCCTAACCCTAACCCTAACACCAACCCTAACCCTAATCCTAACCCTAACCCTAACCCTAACCCTAACACCAACCCTAACCCTAACCCTAACCCTAACCGTAACCCTAAACCTAACACCAACCCTAACCCTAACCCTAACCCTAACCCTAACACCAACCCTAACCCTAACCCTAACCCTAAACCCTAATCCTAACCCTAACCCTAACCCTAACCCTAACCCTAACAAGGGCAAGGTGTACTGGTCAGCGACGGGCAAGTTCTAGGCCTCGGACTAGAGGGAGCCATGGGCGTTGGTCTAGGGCCCGAGCTAGGGCTTGTGAGAGCATTAGGCGTAGCGCTGGGGTAGGCATAGGGCAAGGGGTGGGTGTCGATGTAAACCTCGGAGTAGGCCTAGGGCCAGGAGTGGGAGCTGTGGCTAGTGGTAGGGTTGGGGGTGGGCCTATGGGTAGGGGGAGCTGTAGGGCCAGGGGTAGTTGTAGGACCAGAGGTAGTGCTAGGCGTAGGCCTAGGGCGAGGGGTAGTGCTCGGGGTAGGGTTAGTTGAAGGGCTAGTGTTTGGCAGAGGCCCACGGGCAGTGTTAGTGTTAGGGCTCATGTTAAGCCTAGGACTAGTGGTAGTGGTAGGGGTTTGCCGAGGACTAGGGGTAGGTGTCACGAAACGGCTTCGGGTAGTCCTAGGACTCGGAACAGGTGTACGGCTGTATTAGGGTGTGGTAAGATGGGTCCAGGGTGATTTCGTAGGACACGGGTTAGTGCTATGGCTAAAGGTAGGGGAAGGTGTACTGGTCGGCGTCGGGAAAGTGGTAGGCCTCGGACCAGAGGGAGCACTGGGCGTTGGTCTAGGGCCCGAGCTAGGGCTAGTGGGAGCGTTAGGCGTAGCACTGGGGTAGGCATAGGGCAAAGGGTGGGTGTCGGGGTAAACCTCTGAGTAGGCTTTGGGCCAGGAGTTGGAGTTGTGGCTAGGGGTAGGGATGGGGGTGGGCCTATGGGTAGGGGGAGCTGTAGGGCCAGGGGTAGGGGAAGGACCAGAGGTAGTGCTAGGCGTAGGCCTAGGGCAAGGGGTAGTGCTCGGGGTAGAGTTATGTGAAGGGCTAGTGGTTGGCAGAGGCCCACGGGCAGTGTTACGGTTAGGGCTCATTTTAGGCCTAGGACTAGTGGTAGTAGTAAAGGATGGCCGAGGGCTAGGGGTAGGTGTCACGGGAGGGCTCCGGGTAGTCCTAGGACTCCGAACGGATGTGGGTCATGATTAGGGTGTGGATAATGGTGCGTCCAGGGTGATTTCGTAGGACACGGGTTAGTGCTCTGGCTATCGGTAGGCAAGGTGTACTGGTCGGCGACGGGCAAGTGATAGGCTTCGGACTAGAGTGAGCACTGGGCGTTGGTCTAGGGCCCGAGGTAGGGCTAGTGGGAGTGGTAGGCATAGCGCTGTGGTAGGCAAAGGGCAAGGGGTGGGTGTCGGGGTAAACCACGGAGTAGGCCTAGGACCAGGAGTGGGAGCTGTGGCTAGGGATAGGGATGGCGGTGGGCCTATGGGTAGGGGGAGCTGTAGGGCCAGGGGTAGGGGTAGGACCAGAGGTAGTGCTAGGCGTAGGCCTAGGGCGAGGGGTAGTGCTCGGGGTAACCTAACCGTAAACCTAACCCTAACCCTAACACTAACCCTAACCCTAACACCAACCGTAACCCTAACCCTAACCCTAACCCTAAACCTAACAACAACCCTAACCCTAACCCAAACCCTAACCCTAACACCAACCCTAACCCTAACCCTAACCCTAAACCCTAAACCTAACCCTAACCCTAACCCTAACCCTAACCCTAACCCTAAACCTAACACCAACCCTAACCCTAACCCTAACCCTAACCCTAACCCTAACCCTAACACCAACCCTAACCCTAACCCTAACCCTAACCCTAAACCTAACACCAACCCTAACCCTAACCCTAACCCTAACAAGGGCAAGGTGTACTGGTCAGCGACGGGCAAGTCTAGGCCTCGGACTAGAGGGAGAACTGGGCGTTGGTCTAGGGCCCGAGCTAGGGCTAGTGGGAGCGGTAGGCGTAGCACTGGGGTAGGCATAGGGCAAGGGGTGGGTGTAGGGGTAAACCTCGGAGTAGGCTTTGGGGCAGAGGTTGGAGTTGTGGCTAGGGGTAGGGATGGGGGTGGGCCTATAAGTAGGGGGAGCTGTAGGGCCAGGGGTAGGGGTAGGACCAGAGGTAGTGCTAGGCGTAAGCCTAGGGCGAGGGGTAGTGCTCGGGGTAGGGTTAGGTGAAGGGCTAGTGGTTGGCAGAGGCCCACGGGCAGTGTTAGGTTTAGGGCTCATGTTAGGCCTAGGACTAGTGGTAGTGGTAGGGGATGGTCGAGGGCTAGGGGTAACTGTCACGGGAGAGCTCCGGGTAGTCCTAGGACGCGGAACAGGTGTAGGGCTGTATTAGGGTGTGGTAAGGGTGGGTCCAGGGTTATTTCGTAGGACACGGGTTACTGCTCTGGCTAACGGTAGGGCAAGGTGTACTGGTCTGCCTCGGGCAAATGGTAGACCTCTGACTAGAGAGAGCACTGGGCGTTGGTCTAGGGCCCGAGCTAGGGCTATTGGGAGCGGTAGGCGTAGCGCTGGGATAGGCATCGGGCAAGGGGTGGGTGTCGGGGTAAACTTCGGAGTAGGCTTTGGGCCAGGAGTTGAGTTTTGGCTAGGGGTAGGGATGGGGGTGGGCCCTGGTTAGGGGGAGCTGTAGGGCCAGGGGTAGGGGTAGGACCAGGGGTAGTGCTAGGCGTAAGCCTAGGGCGAGGGGTAGTGCTCGGGGTAGGTTTAGTTGAAGGGCTAGTGGTTGGCAGAGGCCCACGGGCAGTGTTAGGGTTAGGGCTCATGTTAAGCCTGGACTAGTGGTAGTGGTAGGGGTGGGCCGAGGGCTAGGTGTAGGTGTCACGGGAGGGCTCCGGGTAGTCCTAGGACTCAGAACAGCTGTAGGGCTGGATTAGGGTGTGGTAAGGGTGGGTCCAGGGTGATTTCGTAGGACAAGGGTTAGTGATCTGGCTTTCGGTAGGGCAGGTTGTATTGGACGGAGACGGGCAAGTGCTAGGCTCGGACTAGAGTGAGCACTGGGCGTTGGTCTAGGGCCCGAGGTAGGGCCAGTGGGAGCGGTAGACGTAGCGCTATGATAGGCAATGGGCAAGGGGTGGGTGTCAGGGTAAACCTCGGAGTAGGCCTAGGACCAGGAGTGGGAGCTGTGTCTAGGGGTAAGGATGGGTGTGGGCCTATGGGTAGGGGGAGCTGTAGGGCCAGGGGTAAGGGTAGGACCAGAGGTAGTGCCAGGGGTACGCCTAGGGCGAGGGGTAGTTCTCGTGGTAACCTAACCGTAAACCTAACCCTAATCCTAAAACTAACCCTAACCCTAACACCAACCCTAACCCTAACCCTAACCTAACCCTAAACCTAACCCTAACCCTAACCCTAACCCTAAACCTAACACCAACCCTAACCCTAACCCTAACCCTAACCCTAACCCTAACACCAACCCTAACCCTAACCCTAACCCTAACCCTAACCCTAAACCTAACACCAACCCTAACCCTAACCCTAACCCTAACCCTGACACCAACCCTAACCCTAACCCTAACCTAACCCTAAACCTAACCCTAACCTTAACCCTAACCCTAAACCTAACACCAACCCTAACCCTAACCCTAACCCTAACCCTAACCCTAACACCAACCCTAACCCTAACCCTAACCCTAACCCTAACCCTAAACCTAACACCAACCCTAACCCTAACCCTAACCCTAACCCTAACACCAACCCTAACCCTAACCCTAACCCTAACCCTAACCCTAACCCTATACCTAACACCAACCCTAACCCTAACCCTAACCCTAACCCTAACACCAACCCTAACCCTAACCCTAACCCTAACCCTAACACCAACCCTAACCCTAACCCTAACCCTAACCCTAACACCAACCCTAACCCTAATCCTAACCCTAACCCTAACCCTAACACCAACCCTAACCCTAACCCTTACCCTAACCCTAACACCAACCCTAACCCTAACCCTATGCCTAACACCAACCCTAACCTAACCCTAACCCTAACCCTAACACCAACCCTAACCCTAATCCTAACCCTAACCCTAACCCTAACCCTAACACTAACCCTAACCAACCCTAACCCTAACCCTAACACCAACCCTAACCCTAATCCTAACCCTAACCCTAACCCTATACCTAACACCAACCCTAACCCTAACCCTAACCCTAAACCTAACACCAACCCTAACCCTAACCCTAACCCTAACACCAATCCTAACCCTAATCCTAACCCTAACCCTAACCCTAACCCTAAACCTAACACCAACCCTAACCCTAACCCTAACCCTAACCCTAAACGTAACACTAACCCTAACCCTAACCCTAACCCTAACCCTAACACCAACCCTAACCCTAACCCTAACCCTAAACCCTAATCCTAACCCTACCCCTAACCCTAACCCTAACCCTAACCCTAACAAGGGCAAGGTGTACTGGTCAGCGACGGGCAAGTTCTACGCCTCGGACTAGAGGGAGCCATGGGCGTTGGTCTAGGGCATGAGCTAGGGCAAGTGAGAGCGGTAGGCGTAGCGCTGGGGTAGGCATAGGGCAAGGGGTGGGTGTCGAGGTATACCTCGGAGTAGGCCTAGGGCCAGGAGTGGGAGCTGTGGCTAGTGGTAGGGTTGGGGGTGGGCCTAAGGGTAGGGGGAGCTGTAGGGCCAGGGGTAGTTGTAGGACCAGAGTTAGTGCTAGGCGTAGGCCTAGGGCGCAAGGTAGTGCTCGGGGTAGAGTTAGGTGAAGGGCTAGTGGTTGGCAGAGGCCCACGGGCAGCGTTAGGGTTAGGGCTCATGTTAAGCCTAGGACTAGTGGTAGTGGTAGGGGTTGGCCGAGGACTAGGGGTAGGTGTAACGAAATGGCTCCGGGTAGTCCTAGGACTCGGAACAGGTGTAGGGCTGTATTAGGGTGTGGTAAGGGTGGGTCCAGGGTGATTTCGTAGGACACGGGTTAGTGCTATGGCTAAAGGTAGGACAAGGTGTACTGGTCGGCGTCGGGAAAGTGGTAGGCCTCGGACTAGAGGGAGCACTGGGCGTTGGTCTACGGCCCGAGCTAGGGCTAGTGGGAGCGTTAGGCGTATCACTGGGGTAGGCATAGGGCAAAGGGTGGGTGTCGGGGTAAACCTCGGAGTAGGCTTTGGGCCAGGAGTTGGAGTTGTGGCTAGGGGTAGGGATGGGTGTGGGCCTATGGGTAGGGGGAGCTGTAGGGCCAGGGGTAGGGGTAGGACCAGAGGTAGTGCTAGGCGTAGGCCTAGGGCGCAAGGTAGTGCTCGGGGTAGAGTTAGGTGAAGGGCTAGTGGTTGGCAGAGGCTTACAAGCAGTGTTACGGTTAGGGTTCATGTTAGGCCTAGGACTAGTGGTAGTAGTAAAGGATGGCCGAGGTCTAGGGGTAGGTGTCACGGGAGGGCTCCGGGTAGTCCTAGGACTCCGAACGGATGTGGGTCATGATTAGGGTGTGGCTAATGGTGCGTCCAGGGTGATTTCGAAGGACACGGGTTAGTGCTCTGGCTATCAGTAGGCAAGGTGTACTGGTCGGCGACGGGCAAGTGCTAGGCTTCGGACTAGAGTGAGCACTGGGCGTTGGTCTAGGGCCCGAGGTAGGGCTAGTGGGAGCGGTAGGCATAGCGCTGGGGTAGGCAAAGGGCAAGGGGTGGGTGTCGGGGTAAACCACGGAGTAGGCCTAGGACCAGGAGTGGGAGCTGTGTCTAGGGATAGGGATGGCGGTGGGCCTATGGGTAGGGGGAACTGTAGGGCCAGAGGTAGGGGTAGGACCAGAGGTAGTGCTAGGCGTAGGCCTAGGGCGAGGGGTAGTGCTCGAGGTAACCTAAACGTAAACCTAACCCTAATCCTAACACTAACCATAACCCTAACACCAACCCTAACCCTAACACTAATCCTAACCCTAAACCTAACACCAACCCGAACCCTAACCCAAACCCTAACCCTAACACCAACCCTAACCCTAACCCTAATCCTAAACCCTAAACCTAACCCTAACCCTAACCCTAACCCTAACCCTAAACCTAACACCAATCCTAACCCTAACCCTAACCCTAACCCTAACCCTAACACCAACCCTAACCCTAACCCTAACCCTAACCCTAACCCTAAACCTAACACCAACCCTAACCCTAACCCTAACAAGGGCAAGGTGTACTGGTCAGCGACGGGCAAGTCTAGGCCTCAGACTAGAGGGAGCCATGGGCGTTGGTCTAGGGACCGAGCCTGTGCTAGTGGGAGCGGTAGGCATAGCGCTGGGGTAGGCAAAGGGCAAGGGGTGGGTGTCGGGGTAAACCACGGAGTAGGCCTAGGACCAGGAGTGGGAGCTGTGTCTAGGGATAGGATGGCGGTGGGCCTATGGGTAGGGGGAGGTGTAGGGCCAGAGGTAGGGGTAGGACCAGAGGTAGTGCTAGGCGTAGGCCTAGGGCGAGGGGTAGTGCTCGGGGTAACCTAAACGTAAACCTAACCCTAATCCTAACACTAACCATAACCCTAACACCAACCCTAACCCTAACACTAACCCTAACCCTAAACCTAACACCAACCCGAACCCTAACCCAAACCCTAACCCTAACACCAACCCTAACCCTAACCCTAATCCTAAACCTTATACCTAACCCTAACCCTAACCCTAACCCTAACCCTAAACCTAACACCAATCCTAACCCTAACCCTAACCCTAACCCTAACCCTAACACCAAACATAACCCTAACCCTAACCCTAACCCTAACCCTAAACCTAACACCAACCCTAACACTAACCCTAACAAGGGCAAGGTGTACTGGTCAGCGACGGGCAAGTCTAGGCCTCAGACTAGAGGGAGCCATGGGCGTTGGTCTAGGGACCGAGCCTGTGCTAGTGGGAGCGGTAGGCATAGCGCTGGGGTAGGCAAAGGGCAAGGGGTGGGTGTCGGGGTAAACCTCGGAGTAGGCCTAGGACCAGGAGTGGGAGCTGTGGCTAGGGGTAGGGATGGGGGTGGGCCTATGGGTAGGGGGAGCTGTAGGGACAGGGGTAGGGGTAGGACCAGAGGTAGTGCTAGGCGTAGGCCTAGGGCAAGGGGTAGTGCTCGGGGTAACCTAACCCTAACCCTAACCCTAACACTAACACTAACACTAACCCTAACCCTAACCCTAACCCTAACACCAACCCTAACCCTAACCTTAACCCTAACCCTAACCCTAACCCTAACCCTAACACCAACCCTAACCCTAACCCTAACCCTAACCCTAACACCAACCCTAACACCAACCCTAACCCTAACCCTAACCCTAACACCAACCCTAACCCTAATCCTAACCCTAAACCTAACCCTAACACCAACCCTAACCCTAACCCTAACCCTAACCCTAACCCTAACACCAACCCTAACCCTAACCCTAACCCTAACCCTAACCCTATGCCTAACACCAACCCTAACCCTAACCCTAACGCTAACCCTAACACCAACCCTAACCCTAATCCTAACCCTAACCCTAACCCTAACCCTAACACTAACCCTAACCCTAACCCTAACCCTAACACCAACCCTAACCCTAAACCTAACCCTAACACTAACACTAACCCTAACCCTAACCCTAACCCTAACACCAACCCTAACCCTAATCCTAACCCTAACCCTAACCCTAACCCTAACACTAACCCTAATTCTAACCCTAACCCTAACACCAACCCTAACCCTAACCCTAACCCTAACCCTAACCCTAACACTATACCTAACACCAACCCTAACCCTAACCCTAACACTAACCCTAACACCAACCCTAACCCTAACCCTAACCCTAAGAAGGGCAAGGTGTACTGGTCAGCGACGGGCAAGTTCTAGGCCTCGGACTAGAGGGAGCCATGGGCGTTGGTCTAGAGCCCGAGCTAGGGCTAGTGAGAGCGGTAGGCGTAGCGCTGGGGTAGGCATAGGGCAAGGGGTGGGTGTCGAGGTAAACCTCGGAGTAGGCCTAGGGCCAGGAGTGGGAGCTGTGGCTAGGGGTAGGGGTGGGGTTGGGCCTATGGTTAGGGGGAGCTGTAGGGCCAGGGGTAGTGGTAGGAACAGAGGTAGTGCTAGGCGAAGGCCTAGGGCGAGGGGTAGTGCTCGGGGTAGGGTTAGTTGAAGGGCTAGTGGTTGGCAGAGGCCCACGGGCAGTGTTAGGGTTAGGGCTCATGTTAGGCCTAGGACTAGTGGTAGTGGTAGGGGTTGGCCGAGGGCTAGGGGTAGGTGTCACGAAATGGCTCCGGGTAGTTCTAGGACTCGGAACAGGTGTAGGGCTGGATTAGGGTTGGTAAGGTTGGGTCCAGGGTGATTTCGTAGGACACGGGTTACTGCTCTGGCTAACGGTAGGGCAAAGTGTACTGGTCGGCGACGGGCAAGTGCTAGGCCTCGGACTACATGAGCACTGGGCGTTAGTCTAAAGCCCGAGCTAGGGCTAGTGGGAGCGTTAGGCATAGCGCTGGTGTAGGCATAGGGCAAGGGGTGGGTGTCGGGGTAAACCTTGGAGTTGGCCTAGTCCAGGAGTTGGAGCTGTGGGTAGGGGTAGGGATTTGGGTGGGCCTATGGTTAGTGGGAGCTGTAGGGCCATGGGTAGGGGTAGGACCAGAGGTAGTGCTAGGCGTAGGCCTAGGGCGAGGGGTAGTGCTCTGGGTAGGGATGGTGAAGGGCTAGTGGTTGGCTGAGGCCCACGGGCAGTGTTAGTCTTACGGCTCATGTTAGGCCTAGGACTAGTGGTAGTGGTAGGGGTTGGCCGAGGGCTAGGGGTAGGTGTCACGGGAGGGCTCCGTGTAGTCCTAGGACTCGGAACAGGTGTAGGGCTGGATTAGGGTGTGGTAAGGGTTGGTCCAGGGTGATTTCGTAGGACACGGGTTAGTGCTCTGGCTAAAGGTAGGGCAAGGTGTACTGGTCGGCGTCGGGCAAGTGGTAGGCCTCGGACAAGAGGGAGCACTGGGCGATGGTCTGGGGCCCGAGCTAGGGCTAGTGGGAGTGTTAGGCATAGCACTGGGGTAAGCATAGGGCAAAGGGTGGGTGTCGGGCTAAACCTCGGAGTAGGCTTTGGGCCAGGAGTTGGAGTTGTGGCTAGGGGTAGGGATGGGGATGGGCCTATGGGTAAGGGGAGCTGTAGGGCCAGGGGTAGGGGTAGGACCAGAGGCAGTGCTAGGCGTAGGCCTAGGGCGAGTGGTAGTGCTCGGGGTAGGGTTAGGTGAAGGGCTAGTGGTTGGCAGAGGCCCACGGGCAGTGTTAGGGTTAGGGCTCATGTTAGGCCTAGGACTAGTGGTAGTAGTAGGTGATGGCCGAGGGCTAGGGGTAGGTGTCACGGGAGGGCTCCAGGTAGTCCTAGGACTCCAAACGGATGTGGGGCATGATTAGGGTGTGGCTAATGGTGCGTCCAGGGTGATTTCGTAGGACATGGGTTAGTGCTCTGGCTATCGGTAGACAAGGTGTACTGGTCGGCGACGGGCAAGTGCTAGGCTTCGGACTAGAGTGAGCACTGGGCGTTGGACTAGGGCCCGAGGTAGGGCTAGTGGGAGCGGTAGGAATAGAGCTGGGGTAGGCAAAGGGCAAGGGGTGGGTGTCGGGGTAAACCACGGAGTAGGCCTAGGACCAGGAGTGGGAGCTGTGGCTAGGGATAGGGATGGGGTGGGCCTATGGGTAGGGGGAGCTGTAGGGCCAGGGGTAGGGGTAGGACCAGAGGTAGTGCTAGGCGTAGGCCTACGGCGAGGGGTAGTGCTCGAGCTAACCTAACCGTAAACCTAACCCTAACCCAAACACTAACCCTAACCCTAACACCAACCCTAACCCTAACCCTAACCCTAACCCTAAACCTAACACCAACCCTAACCCTAACCCAAACCCTAACCCTAAGACCAACCCTAACCCTAACCCTAACCCTAAACCCTAACCCTAACCCTAACCCTAACCCTAGCACTAACCCTAACCCTAACCCTAAACCTAACACCAACCCTAACCCTAACCCTAACCCTAACACCAACCCTAACCCTAAACCTAACCCTAAACCTAACACCAACTTTAACCCTAACCCTAACAAGGGCAAGGTGTACTGGTCAGCGACGGGCAAGTCTAGGCCTCGGAGTAGAGGGAGCCATGGTCGTTGGTCTAGGGCCCGAGCCTGGGCTAGTGGGAGCGGTAGGCATAGCGCTGGGGTAGGCATAGGGCAAGGGGTGTGTGTCGGGGTAAACCTCGGAGTAGGCCTAGTGCCAGGAGTTGGAGATGTGGCTAGTGGTAGGGATGGGGGTGGGCCTATAAGTAGGGGGAGCTGTAGGGCCAGGGGAAGCGGTAGGACCAGAGGTAATGCTAGGCGTTAGCCTAGGGCGAGGGGTAGTGCTCTGGGTAGGGTTAGGTGACGGGCTTGTGGTTGGCTGATGCCCACGGGCAGTGTTAGTCTTAGGCTCATGTTAGGCCTAGGACTAGTGGTAGTGGTAGGGGTTGGCCGAGGGCTAAGGGTAGGTGTCACGGGAGGGCTCCGGATAGTCCTAGGACTCAAAACGGGTGTAGGGCTGGATTTGGGTGTGGTAAGGGTGGGTCCAGGGTGATTTCGTAGGACACAGGTTACTGCTCTGGCTAACGGTAGGGCAAGGTGTACTGGTCGGCGTCGGGCAGGTGGTAGGCCTCGGACTATAGGGAGCACTGGGCGTTGGTCTAGGGCCCGAGCTAGGGCTAGTGGGAGCGGTAGGCGTAGCACTGGGGTAGGCATATGGCAAGGGGTGGGTGTCGGGGTAAACCTCGGAGTAGGCATTGGGCCAGAGTTTGGAGTTGTGGCTAGGGGTAGAGATGGCGGTGGGCCTATTAGTAGGAAAAGCTGTAGGGCCAGGGGTAGGTGTAGGACCAGAGGTAGTGCTAGGCGTACGCCTAGGGCGAGGGGTAGTCCTCGGGGTGACCTAACCCTAACCCTAACCCTAACCCTAACACCAACCCTAACCCTAATCCTAACCCTAACCCTAACACCAACCCTAACCCTAACACCAACCCTAACCCTAATCCTAACCCTAAACCTAACGCCAACCCTAACCCTAACCCTAACCCTAAACCCTAACCCTAACCCTTACCCTAACCCTAACAAGGGCAATGTGTACTAGTCAGCGACGGGCAAGTTCTAGGCCTCGGACTAGAGGGAGCCATAGGTGTTGGTCTAGGGCCCGAGCTAGGGCTAGTGGGAGCGGTAGGTGTAGCGCTGGGGTAGGCATAAGGCAAGGGGTGGGTGTCGAGGTAAACCTCGGAGTAGCCCTAGGGCCAGGAGTGGGAGCTGTGGATAGGGGTAGGGGTGGCGGTGGGCCTATGGGTAGGGGGAGCTGTAGGGCCAGGGGTAGTGGTAGGACCAGAGGTAGTGCTAGGCGTAGGCCTAGGGCGAGGGGTAGTGCTCGGGGTAGGGTTAGCTGAAGGGCTAGTGTTTTGCAGAGGCCCACGGGCAGTGTTAGGGTTAGGGCTCATGTTAAGCCTAGGACTAGTGGTAGTGGTAGGGGTTGGCCGAGGGCTAGGGGTAGGTGTCACGAAATGGCTCCGGGTAGTCCTAGGACTCGGAACAGGTGTAGGGCTGTATTAGGGTGTGGTAAGGGTGGGTCCAGGGTGATTTCGTAGGAAACGGGTTACTGCTCTGGCTAACGGTAGGGCAAGGTGTACTGGTCGGCCTCGGGCAAGTGGTAGGCCTCCGACTAGAGAGAGCACTGGGCGTTGGTCTAGGGCCCGAGCTAGGGCTAGTGGGAGCGGTAGGCGTAGCGCTGGGATAGGCATAGGGCAAGGGGTGGGTCTCGGGGTAAACTTCGGAGTAGGCTTTGGGCCACGAGTTGGAGTTTTGGCTAGGGGTAGGGATGGAAGTGGGCCCAGATTAGGGGGACCTACAGGGCCAGGGGTAGGGGTAGGACCAGAGGTAGTGCTAGGCGTAAGCCTAGGGCGAGGGGTAGTGCTCGGGGTAGGGTTAGGTGAAGGGCTAGTGGTTGGCAGAGGCCCACGGGCAGTGTTAGGGTTAGGGCTCATGTTAGGCCTAGGACTAGTGGTAGTGGTAGGGGATGGCCGAGGGCTAGGGGTAACTGTCACAAAAGAGCTCCGGGTAGTCCTAGGACTTCGAACGGATGTAGCGCTGGATTTGGGTGTGGCTAATGGTGGGTCCAGGGTGATTTCGTAGGACACTGGTTAGTGCTCTGGCTATCGGGAGGGCAAGGTGTACCGGTTGGCGACGGGGAAGTGCTAGGCTTCGGACTAGAGTGAGCACTGGGCGTTGGTCTAGGGCCCGAGGTAGGGCTAGTGGGAGCGGTAGACGAAGCGCTGGGGTAGGCAAAGGGCAAGGGGTGGGTGTCGGGGTAAACCTCGGAGTAGGCCTAGGACCAGGAGTGGGAGCTGTGGCTAGCGGTAGGGATGGGGGTGGGCCTATGGGTAGGGGGAGCTGTAGGGACAGGGGTAAAGGTAGGACCAGAGGTAGTGATAGGCGTAGGCCTAGGGCGAGGGGTAGTGATCGGGGTAACCTAACCCTAACCCTAACCCTAACACTAACACTAACCCTAACCCTAACCCTAACACCAACACTAACCCTAACCCTAACCCTAACACCAACCCTAACCCTCACCCTAACCCTAAACCTAACCCTAACCCTAACCCTAACACCAACCCTAACCCTAACCCTAACCCTAACCCTAACCCTAACACCAACCCTAACCCTAATCCTAATCCTAACCCTAACCCTAACACCAAACCTAACCCTAACCCTAACCCTAACCCTAACATCAACCCTAACCCTAACCCTAACCCTAACTTTAACCCTAACCCTATACCTAACACCAACCCTAACCCTAACCCTAACCCTAAACCTAACACCAACCCTAACCCTAATCCTAACCCCACCCCAAACCCTAACCCTAACACTAACCCTTACCCTAACCCTAACCCTAACACCAACCCTAACCCTAACCCTAACCCTAACCCTAACACTATACCTAACACCAACCCTAACCCTAACCCTTACCCTAACCCTAACACCAACCCTAACCCTAACCCTAACCCTAACCCTAACCCTAACACCAACCCTAACCCTAATCCTAACCCTAACCCTAACCCTAACCCTAACCCTAACCCTAACCCTAACCCTAACCCTAACACCAACCCTAACCCTAACCCTAACCCTAAACCTAACACCAACCCTAACCCTAACCCTAACCCTAACCCTAACACCAACCCTAACCCTAACCCTAACCCTAAACCCTAATCCAACCCTAACCCTAACCCTAACCCTAACCCTAAACCTAACCCTAACATCAACCCTAACCCTAACACTAACCCTAACCTAACCCTAAACCTAACACCAACCCTAACCCTAATCCTAACCCTAACCTTAACCCTAACCCTAACCCTAACAACAACCCTAACCCTAACCCTAACCCTAACCCTAACCCTAACCCTAAACCTAACACCAACCCTAACACTAACCCTAACCCTAATCCTAACACCAACCCTAAACACTAACCCTATCCCTAAACCCTAATCCTAACCCTAACCCTAACCCTAATTCTAACATTAACAAGGGCAAAGTGTACTGGTCAGTGACGGGCAAGTTCTAGGCCTCGGACTAGAGGGAGCCATGGGCGTTGGTCTAGGGCCCGAGCTAGGGCTAGTGGGAGCGGTAGGCGTGACGCTGGGGTAGGCATAGGGCAAGGGGTGGGTGTCGAGGTAAACCTCGGAGTAGACCTAGGGCCAGGAGTGGGAGCTGTGGCTAGGGGTAGGGATGGGGGTGGGCCTAAAAATAGGGGGAGCTGTAGGGCCTCGGGTAGGGGTAGGACCAGAGGTAGTGCTACGCGTAAGCCTAGGGCGAGGGGTAGTGCTCGGGGTAGGGTTAGGTGAAGGGCTAGTGGTTGGCAGAGGCCCACGGGCAGTGTTAGGGTTAGGGCTCATGTTAAGCCGAGGACTAGTGGTAGTGGTAGGGGTTGGCCGAGGACTAGGGGTAGGTGTCACGAAATGGCTCCGGGTAGTCCTAGGACTCCGAACGGATGTAGGGCTGATTAGGGTGTGGCTAATGGTGGGTCCAGTGTGATTTCGTAGGACACGTGTTAGTGCTCTGGCTATCGGTAGGGCAAGGTGTACTGCTTGGCGACGGGCAAGTGCTAGGCTTCGGACTAGAGTGAGCACAGGGCGTTGGTCTAGGGCCCGAGGTAGGCTAGTGGGAGCGGTAGGCGTAGCGCTGGGGTAGGCAAAGGGCAAGGGGTGGGTGTCGGGGTAAACCTCGGAGTAGACCGAGGACCAGGAGTGGGAGCTGTGGCTAGGGGTAGGGATGGGGGTGGGCCTATGGGTAGGGGGAGCTGTAGGGACAGGGGTAGGTGTAGGACCAGAGGTAGTGCTAGGCGTAGGCCTAGGGCGAGGGGTAGTGCTCGGGGTAACCTAACCCTAACCCTAACACCAACCCTAAACCTAACCCTAACCCTAACACCAACCCTAACTCTAACCCTATACCTAACACCAACCCTAACCTTAACCCTAACCCTAACCCTAACACCAACCCTAACCCTAACCCTAACCCTAACCCTAACACCAACCCTAACTCTAAACCTAACGCTAACCCTAACACCAACCCTAACCCTAAACCTAACCCTAACCCTAAACCTAACACCAACCCTAACCCTAAACCTAACCCTAACCCTAACACCAACCCTAACCCTAACCCTAACCCTAACCCTATACCTAACACCAACCCTATCCCGAACCCTAACCCTAACCCTAACACCAACCCTAACCCTAATCCTAACCCTAACCCTAACCCTAACCCTAACACTAACCCTTACCCTAACCCTAACTCTAACACCAACCCTAACCCTAACCCTAACCCTAACCCTATATCTAACACCAACCCTAACCCTAACCCTAACTCTAACCCTAACACCAACCCTAACCCTAACCCTAACCCTAACCCTAACCCTAACCCTAACACCAACCCTAACCCTAAACCTAACCCTAACCCTAAACCTAACACCAACCCTAACCCTAACCCTAACCCTAACACCAACCCTAACCCTAACCCTAACCCTAACCCTATACCTAACACCAACCCTAACCCGAATTCTAACCCTAACCCTAACACCAACCCTAACCCATACCTAACCCTAACCCTAACCCTAACCCTAACACTAAACCTTACCCTAACCCTAACCCTAACACCAACCCTAACGCTAACCCTAACCCTAACCCTATACCTAACACCAACCCTAACCCTAACCCTAACTCTAACCCTAACACCAACCTAACCATAATCCTAACCCTAACCCTAACCCTAACCCTAACACCAATCCTAACCCTAAACCTAAACCTAACCCTAACCCTAACACCAACCCTAACCCTAACCCTAACCCTAAACCCTAATCCTAACCCTAACCCTAACCCTAATCCTAACCCTAACCCTAACAAGGGCAAGGTGTACTGGTCGGCCTCAGGCAAGTGGTAGGCCTCTGAATAAAGGGAGCACTGGGCGTTGGTCTAGCTCCCGAGCTAGGGCTAGTAGGAGCGGTAGGCGTAGCGATGGGGTAGGCATAGGGCAAGGGGTGGGTGTTGGGGTAAACTTCGGAGTAGGCTTTTGGCCAGGAATTGGAGTTGTGGCTAGGGGTAGGGATGGGGGTGGGCCTATGGGTAGGGGGAGCTGTAGAGCCAGGGGTAGGGGTAGGACCAGAGGTAGTGCTAGGCGTAGGCCTAGGGCGAGGGGTAGTGCTCGGGGTAGGGTTAGGTGAAGGGCTAGTGGTTGGCAGAGGCCCACGGGCAGTGTTAGGGTTAGGGCTCATGTTAGGCCTAGGACTAGTGGTAGTGGTAGAGGAAGGCCGAGGGCTAGGGGTAGGTGTCACGGGAGGGCTCCGGGTAGTCCTAGGACTCCGAACGGATGTGGGGCATGATTAGGGTGTGGCTAATGGTGTTTCCAGGGTAATTTCGTAGGACAAGGGTTAGTGTTCTGGCTATCGGTAGGGCAAGGTGACTGGATGGTGACGGGCAAGTGCTAGGCTTTGGACTAGAGTGAGCACTGGGCGTTTGTCTAGGGCCCGAGGTAGGGCTAGTGGGAGCGGTAGGCGTAGCGCTGGGGTAGGCAAAGGGCAAGGGGTGGGTGTCGGGGTAAACCTCGGAGTAGGCCTAGGACCAGGATTGGGAGCTGTGGCTAGGGGTAGGGATGGGGGTGGGCCTATTTGTAGGGAGAGCTGTAGGGCCAGGGGTAGGGGTAGGACCAGAGTTAGTGCTAGGCGTAGGCCTAGGGCGAGGGGTAGTGCTCGGGGTAACATAACCCTAACCCTAACCCTAACCATAAACCTAACCGTAACCCTAACCCTAACACCAACCCTAACCCTAACACTAACACTAACCCTATCCCTATACCTAACACCAAACCTAACCCTAACCATATCCGTAACCCTAACACCAACCCTAACCCTAACCCTAATTTTAAACCCTAACACTAACCCTAACCCTAACCCTAACCCTAACGCTAACAAGGGCAAGGTGGACTGGTCAGCGACGAGCAAGTTCTAGGCCTCGTACTAGAGGGAGCCATGGGCGTTGGTCTACTGCCCGAGCTAGGGCTAGTGGGAGCGGTATACGTAGCGCTGGGGTAGGCATAGGGCAAAAGGTGGGTGTCGAGGTAAACCTCGGAGTAGGCCTAGGGCCAGGAGTGGGAGCTGTGGCTAGGGGTAGGCGTGGGGGTGTGCCTATGGGTAGGGGGAGCTGTAGGGCCAGTGTAGGGGTAGGACCAGAGGTAGTGCTAGGCGTAGGCCTAGGGCGAGGGGTAGTGCTCTGGGTAGGGATGGTGAAGGGCTAGTCGTTAGCTGAGGCCCACGGGCAGTGTTACGGTTAGGGCTCATGTTAGGCCTAGGACTAGTGGTAGTGGTAGGGGTTGGCCGAGGGCTCGGGGTAGGTGTCACGGGAGGGCTACGGGTAATCCTAGGACTCGAACGGGTGTAGGGCTGGATTAGGGTGTGGTAAGGGTGGGTCCAGGGTGATTTCATAAAACACGGGTTAGTGCTATGGCTAACGGTAGGGCAAGGTGTACTGGTCGGCGTCGGGCAAGTGGTAGGCCTCGGACTAGAGGGAGCACAGGGCTTTGGTCTAGGGCCCGAGCTAGGGCTAGTGGGAGCGGTTGGCGTAGCACTGGGGTAGGCATAGGGCAAGGGGTGGGTGTTGGGGTAAACTTCGGAGTAGGCTTTGGGCCAGGAGTTGGAGTTGTGGCTAAGGGTAGGGATGGGGGTGGGCCCATAGGTATGAGGAGCTGTAGGGCCAGAGGTAGGGGTAGGAACAGAGGTAGTGCTAGGCGTAGGCCTAGGGCGAGGGGTAGTGATCGGGGTAACCTGACCCTAACCCTAACCCTAACCCTAACCTTAACCTAACCCTAACCCTAACACCAACCCTAACCCTGATTCTAACCCTAACCCTAACACTAAACCTAACATTAACCCTAATTCTAACCCTAACCCTAAACCTAACCCTAACCCAGACCCTAACCCTAACCCTAACAAGGGCAAGGTGTACTGGTCAGCGACGGGCAAGTTCTAGGCCTCGGACTAGAGGGAGCCATGGGCGTTGGTCTACTGCCCGAGCTAGGGCTAGTGGGAGCGGTAGGCGTAGCGCTGGGGTAGGCATAGACCAAGGGGTGGGTGTCGTGGTAAACCTCGGAGTAGGCCTAGTGCCAGGAGTGGGAGCTGTGCCTAGGGGTAGGGATGGGGGTGGGCCTATTATTAAGAGGAGCTGTAGGGCCAGGGGTAGGGGTAGGACCAGAGTTAGTGCTAGGCGTAGGCCTAGGGCGAGGGGTAGTGCTCCTGGTAACATAACCCTAACCCTAACCCTAACCATAACCCTAACCCTAACCCTAACCCTAACCCTAACACCAACCCTAACCCTAACCCTAAACCTAACCCTATCCCTATACCTAACACCAAACCTAACCCTAACCATAACCGTAACACTAACACCAACCCTAACCCTAACCCTAACCGTAAACCCTAACACTAACCTTAACCCTAACCCTAACCCTAACCCTAACGTTAACAAGGGCAAGGTGTACTGGTCAGCGACGGGCAAGTTCTAGGCCTCGGACTAGAGGGAGCCATGGGTGTTGGTCTACTGCCCGAGCTAGGGCTAGTGGGAGCGGTAGGCGTAGCGCTGGGGTAGGCATAGGTCAAGGGGTGGGTGTCGAGGTAAACCTCGGAGTAGGCCTAGGGCCAGGAGTGGGAGCTGTGGCTAGGGGTAGGCGTGGGGGTGGGCCTATGGGTAGGGGGAGCTGTAGGGCCAGGTGTAGGTGTAGGACCAGAGGTAGTGCTAGGCGTAGGCCTAGAGCGAGGGGTAGTGCTCGGGGTAGGGTTAGTTGAAGGGCTAGTGGTTGGCAGAGGCCCACGGGCAGTGTTAGGGTTAGGGCTCATGTTAAGCCTAGGAATAGTGGTAGTGGTAGGTGTTGGCCGAAAGCTAGGGGTAGGTGTCACGGGAGCGCTCCGGGTAGTCCTAGGACTCGGAACAGGTGTAGGGCTGGATTAGGGTGTGGTAAGGGTGGGTCCAGGGTGATTTCGTAGGACACGGGTTAGTGCTCTGCTAACAGTAGGGCAAGGTGTACTGGTCGCGGACGGGCAAGTGCTAGGCCTCGGACTAGATGAGTACTGGGCGTTGGTCTAGGGCCCGAGCTAGGGCTAGTGGTAGCGATAGGCGTAGCGCTGGGGTAGGCATAGGGCAAGGGGTGGGTGTCGAGGTAAACCTCGGAGTAGGCCTAGTGCCAGGAGTTGGAGCTGTGGTTAGGGGTAGGGATTTGGGTGGACCTATGATTATGGGGAGCTGTAGGGCCAGGGGTAGCGGTAGGACCAGAGGTAGTGCTAGGCGTAGGCCTAGGGCGAGGGGTAGTGCTCTGGGTAGGGATGGTGAAGGGCTAGTGGTTAGCTGAGGCCCACGGGTAGTGTAACGGTTAGGGCTCATGTTAGGCCTAGGACTAGTGGTAGTGGTAGGGGTTGGCCGAGGGCTCGGGGTAGGTGTCACGGGAGGGCTACGGGTAATCCTAGGACTCGGAACGGGTGTAGGGCTGGATTAGGGAGTGGTAAGGGTGGGTCCAGGGTGATTTCATAAAACACGGGTTAGTGCTATGGCTAACGGTAGGGCAAGGTGTACTGGTCGGGGTCGGGCAAGTGGTAGGCCTCGGACTAGAGGGAGCACAGGGCGTTGGTCTAGGGCCCGAGCTAGGGCTAGTAGGAGCAGTAGGCGTAGCACTGTGGTAGGCATAGGGCAAGGGGTGGGTGTCGAGGTAAACCTCGGAGTAGGCTTTGGCCCAGGAGTTGGAGTTGTGGCTAGGGGTAGGGATGGGGGTGGGCCCATGAGTAGGGGGAGCTGTAGGGCCAGGGGTAGCGGTAGGACCAGAGGTAGTGCTAGGCGTAGGCCTAGGGCGAGGGGTAGTGCTCGGGGTAGGGTTAGTTAAAGGGCTAGTGGTTGGCAGATTCCCACGGGCAGTGTTAGGGTTAGGGCTCATGTTAAACCTAGGACGAGTGGTAGTGGTAGGGATTAGCCGAGGGCTAGGGGTAGGTGTCCCGGGAGGGCCCCAGGTAGTCCTAGGACTCGGAACAGGTGTAGGGCTAGATTAGGGTGTGGTAAGGGTGGGTCCAGGGTGATTTCGTAGGACACGCCTTAGTGCTCTGGCTAAGGGTAGGTCAAGGCGTACTGGTCGGCGACAGGCAAGTGCTAGGCCTCGGACTAGATGAGCACTGGGCGATGGTCTAGGGCCAGAGCTAGGGCTAGTGGGAGCGATAGGCATAGCGCTGGGGTAGGCATAGGGCAAGGGGTGGGTGTCGGGGTAAACCTCAATGTAGGCCTAGGGCCAGGAGTTTGAGCTGTGGCTAGGGGTAGGAATTTGGGTGGGCCTATGGGTAGGGGGAGCTGTAGGGCCAGGGGTAGCGGTAGGACCAGAGGTAGTGCTAGGCGTAGGACTAGGGCGAGGGGTAGTGCTCTGGGTAGGGTTAGGTGAAGGGCTAGTGGTTGGCAGAGGCCCACGGGCAGTGTTAGGGTTAGGGCTCATGTTAAGCCTAGGACTAGGGGTAGTGGTAAGGGTTGGCCGAGGGCTAGGGGTAGGTGTCACAGGAGGGCTCCGGGTAGTCCTAGGACTCGGAACAGGTGTAGGGCTAGATTAGGGTGTGGTAAGTGTGGGTCAAGGGTGATTTCGTAGGACACAGGTTACTGCTCTGGCTAACGGTAGGGCAAGGTGTACTGGTCGGCCTCGAGCAAGTGTTAGGCCTCTGACTAGAGGGAGCACTGGGCGTTGGTCTAGGGCCCGAGCTAGGGCTAGTGGGAGCGGTAGGCGTAGCGCTGGGGTAGGCATAGGGCAAGGGGTGGGTGTCGGGTTAAACTTCGGAGTAGGCTTTGGGCCAGGAGTTGGAGTTGTGGCTAAGGGTAGGGATGGGGGTGGGCCCATAGGTAGGAGGAGCTGTAGGGCCAGAGGTAGGGGTAGGACCAGAGGTAGTGCTAGGCGTAGGCCTAGGGCGAAGGGTAGTGATCGGGGTAACCTAACCCTAACCCTAACCCTAACACTAACCCTAACCCTAACCCTAACCCTAACACCAACCCTAACCCTAACCCTAACCCTAACACTAACCCTATACCTAACACCAACCCTAACCCTAACCCTAACCCTAACCCTAACCCTAACACCAACCCTAACCCTAAACTAACCCTAACCCTAACCCTAACCCTAACCCTAACACAAACCCTAACTCTAACCCAAACCCTAACCCTAACACCAACCCTAACCCTAATCCTAACCCTAACCTTAACCCTAACACCAACCCTAACCCTAACCTTAACCCTAACCCTAACACCAACCCTAACCCTAACCCAAACCCTAACCCTAACCCTATACCTAACACCAACCCTAACCCTAACCCTAACACCAACCCGAACCCTAATCCTAACCGTAACCCTAACCCTAACCCTAACACTAACCCTAACCCTAACCCTAACCTTAACACCAACCCTAACCCTAACCCTAACCCTAACCCTAACCCTATACCTAACACCAACCCTAACCCTAACCCTAACCCTAACCCTAACACCAACCCTAACCCTAACCCTAACCCTAACCCTAACCCTAAACGAACCCTAACCCTTATCCTAACCCTAACCCTAACCCTAACCCTAAAACCAACCCTAAACCTAACCCTAACCCTAACCCTAACCCTAAACCTAACACCAACCCTAACCCTAACCCTAACCCTAACCCTAACACCAACCCTAACCCTAACCCTAACCCTAAACCCTTATCCTAACCCTAACCCTAACCCTAACCCTAACCCTAACAAAGGCAAGGTGTACTGGTCAGCGATGGGCACATTCTAGGCCTCGGACTAGAGGGAACCATGGGCGTTGGTCTAGGTCCCGAGCTAGGGCTAGTGAGAGCGGTAGGCGTAGCGCTGGGGTAGGCATAGGGCAAGGGGTGGGTGTCGAGCTAAACCTCAAAGTAGGCCTAGGGCCAGGAGAGGGAGCTGTGGCTAGGGGTAGGGATGGGGGTGGGCCTATAAGTAGGGGGAGCTGTAGAACCAGGGGTAGGGGTAGGACCAGAGGTAGTGCTAGGCGTAAGCCTAGGGCGAGGAGTAGTGCTCGGGGTAGGGTTAGGTGAAGGGCTAGTGGTTGGCAGAGGCCCACGGGCAGTGTTAGGGTTAGGGCTCATGTTAAGCCTAGGACTAGTGGTAGTGGTAGGGGTTGGCCGAGGGCTACGGGTAGGTGTCACGGGAGGGCTCCGGGAAGTCCTAAGACTCAGAACAGGTGTAGGGCTGGATTAGGGTGTGACTAATGGTGGGTCTAGTGTGATTTCGCAGGACAAGTGTTAGTGATCTGGCTATCGGTAGGGCAAGGTGTACTGTTCGGTGACGGGCAAGTGGTAGGCTTCGGACTAGAGTGAGCACTGGGCGTTGGTCTAGGGCCCGAGGTAGGGCTAGTGGGAGCGGTAGGCGTAGCGCTGTGGTAGGCAAAGGGCAAGGGGTGTGTGTCGGGGTAAACCTCGGAGTAGGCCTAGGTCCAGGAGTGGGAGCTGTGGCTAGGGGTAGGGATGGGGGTGGGCCTATGGGTAGGGGGAGCTGTAGGGCCAGGGGTAGGGGAAGGACCAAAGGTAGTGCTAGGCGTAGGCCTAGGGGGAGGGGTAGTGCTCGGGGTAACCTAACCCTAACCCTAACCCTAACACTAACCCTATACCTAACACCAACCCTAACCCTAACCCTAACCCTAACCCTAACACCACCCCTAACCCTAACCCTAACCCTATACCTAACACCAACCCTAACCCTAACCCTAACCCTAACCCTAACACCAACCCTAACCCTAACCCTAACGCTAACCATAACCCTATACCTAACACCAACCCTAACCCTAACCCTAACCCTAACCCTAACCCTAACCCTAACACCACCCCTAACCCTAACCCTAACCCTATACCTAACACCAACCCTAACCCTAACCCTAACCCTAACACCAACCCTAACCCTAACCCTAACCCTAACCCTAACCCTAACACCAACCCTAACCCTAACCCTAACCCTAACCCTATACCTAACACCAACCCTAACCCTAACCCTAAACCCTAACCCTAACCCTAACCCTAACCCTAACCCTAACCCTAACAAGGGCAAGGTGTACTGGTCAGCGACGGGCAAGTTCTAGGCCTCGGCCTAGAGGGAGCCATGGGCGTTGGTCTAGGGCCCGAGCTAGGGCTAGTGGAAACGGTAGGCGTAGCGCTGGGGTAGGCATAGGGCGAGGGGTAGTGCTCGGGGTAGGGTTAGTTGAAGGTCTAGTGGTTGGCAGAGGCCCACGGGCAGTGTTAGGGTTAGGGCTCATGTTAAGCCTAGGACTAGTGGTAGTGGTAGGGGTTGGCCGAGGGCTAGTGGTAGGTGTCACGGGAGGGCTCCGGGTAGTCCTAGGACTCGGAACAGGTGTAGGGCTGGATATGGGTGTGGAAAGGGTGAGTCCAGGGTGATTTCGTAGGACACGGGTTACTGCACAGGCTAACGGTAGGGCAAGGTGTACTGGTCGGACTCGGGCAAGTGCTAGGCTTCGGACTAGAGTGAGCACTGGGCGTTGGTCTAGGGCCCGAGCTAGGGCTAGTGGGAGCGGTAGGCGTAACGCTGGGGTAGGCATAGGGCAAGGGGTGGGTGTCGAGGTAAACCTCGGAGTAGGCCTAGGGCCTGGAGTGGGAGCTGTGGCTAGGGGTAGGGGTGGGGGTGGGCCTATGGGTAGGGGGAGCTGTAGGGCCAGGGGTAGGGGTAGGACCAGAGGTAGTGCTAGACGTAGGCCTAGGGCTAGGGGTAGTGCTCGGGGTAGGGTTAGTTGAAGGGCTAGTGGTTGGCAGAGGCCCACGGGCAGTGTTAGGGTTAGGGCTCATGTTAAGCCTAGGACTAGTGGTAGTGGTAGGGATTGGCCGAACGCTAGGGGTAGGTGTCACGGAAGGGCTCCGGGTAGGTCTAGGACTCGGAACAGGTGTAGGGCTGGATTACGGTTGGTAAGGGTGGGTCCAGGGTGATTTCGTAGGACACGGGTTACTGCTCTGGCTAACGGTTGGGCAAGGTGTACTGGTCGGCGACGGGCAAGTGCTAGGCCTCGGACTAGATGAGCACTGGGCGTTGGGTTTAGGGCCCGAGCTAGGGCTAAAGGGAGCGTTAGGCGTAGCGCTGGGGTAGGCATAGGGCAAGGGGTGGGTGTCGGGGTAAACCTCGGAGTCGGCCTAGTGCCAGGAGTTGGAGCTGTGGGTTGGGGTAGGGATTTGGGTGGGCCTATGGTTAGTGGGAGCTGTAGGGCCAGGGGTAGCGGTAGGACCAGAGGTAGTGCTAGGCATAGGCCTAGGGCGAGGGGTAGTGCTCTGGGTAAGGATGGTGAAGGGCTAGTGGTTGGCTGAGGCCCACGGGCAGTGTTAGTCTTAGGGCTCATGTTAGGCCTAGGACTAGTGGTAGTGGTAGGGGATGGCCGAGGGCTAGGGATAGGTGTCACGGGAGGGCTCCGGGAGTCCTAGGACTCGGAACGGGTGTAGGGCTGGATTAGGGTGTGGTAAGGGTTGGTCCAGGGTGATTTTGGAGGACACGGGTTAGTGCTCTGGCTATCGGTAGGGCAAGGTGTACTGGTTGGCGACCGGCAAGTGCTAGGCTTCGGACTAGAGTGAGCACTGGGCGTTTGTCTAGGGCCCGAGGTAGGCTAGTGGGAGCGGTAGGCGTAGCGCTTGGGTAGGCAAAGGGCAAGGGGTGGGTGTCGGGGTAAACCTCGGAGTAGGCCAAGGACCAGGAGTGGGAGCTGTGGCTAGGGGTAGGGATGGGGGTGGGCCTATGGGTAGGGGGAGCTGTAGGGACAGGGGTAGGTGTAGGACCAGAGGTAGTGCTAGGCGTAGGCCTAGGGCGAGGGGTAGTGCTCGGGGTAACCTAACCCTAACCCTATCACCAACCCTAACCCTAACCCTAACCCTAATACCAACCCTAACCCTAACCCTATACCTAACACCAACCCTAACCTTAACCCTAACCCTAAACCCTAACACCAACCCTAACTCTAACCCTAACCCTAACCCTAACCCTAACCCTAACACCAACCCTAACTCTAACCCTAACGCTAACCCTAACACCAACCCTAACCCTAATCCTAACCCTAACCCTAACCCTAACACCAACCCTAACCCTAACCGTAACCCTAACCCTAACACCAACCCTAACCCTAACCCTAACCCTAACCCTATACCTAACACCAACCCTAACCCGAACCCTAACCCTAACACTAACACCAACCCTAACCCTAATCCTAACCCTAACCCTAACCCTAACACTAACCCTTACCCTAACTATAACCCTAACACCAACCCTAACCCTAACCCTAACCCTAACCCTATACCTCACACCAAACCTAACCCTAACCCTAACCCTAACCCTAACACCAACCCTAACCCTAATGCTACCCTAACCCTAACCTAACACCAACCCTAACCCTAACCCTAACCCTGACCCTAACCCTAAACCTAACACCAACCCTAACCCTAACCCTAAACCTAACCCTAACCCTAACACCAACCCTTACCCTAACCCTAACCCTAAACCCTAATCCTAACCCTTACCCTAACCCTAATCCTAACCCTAACCCTAACAAGGGCAAGGTGTACTGGTCGGCCTCGGGCATGTGGTAGGCCTCTGACTAGAGGGAGCACTGGGCGTTGGTCTAGCTCCCGAGCTAGGGCTAGTAGGAGCGGTAGGCGTAGCGCTTGGGTAGGCAAAGGGCAAGGGGTGGGTGTCGGGGTAAACCTCGGAGTAATCTTTGGGCCAGGAGTTGGAGTTGTGGCTAAGGGTAGGGATGGGGGTGGGCCTATGGGTAGGGGGAGCTGTAGAGCCAGGGGTAGGGGTAGGACCAGAGGTAGTGCTAGGCGTAGGCCTAGGGCGAGGGGTAGTGCTCGGGGTAGGGTTAGGTGAAGGGCTAGTGGTTGGCAGAGTCTCACGGGTAGTGTTAGGGTTCGGGCTCATGTAAGGCCTAGGACGAGTTGTAGTGGTTGGGGTTAGCCGAGGGCTAGGGGTAGGTGTCACGGGAGGGCTCCGGGTAGTCCTAGGATTCGGAACAGGTGTAGGGCTGGATTAGGGTGTGGTAAGGGTGGGTCGAGGTGATTTCGTAGGACACGAGTTACTGCTCTGGCTAACGGTAGGGCAAGGTGTACTGGTCGGCCTCGGGCAAGTGGTACGACTCAGAATAGATGAGCACTGGGCGTTGGGTTACTGCCCGAGCTAGGGCTAGTGGGAGCGATAGGCGTAGCGCTGGGGTAGGCATAGGGAAAGGGGTGGGTGTCGGGGTAAACCTCGGAGTAGGCTTTGGCCCAGGAGTTGGAGTTGTGGCTAGGGGTAGGGATGGGGGTGGGCCTATGGGTAGGGGGAGCTGTAGAGCCAGGGGTAGGGGTAGGACCAGAGGTAGTGCTAGGCGTATGCCTAGGGCGAGGGGTAGTGCTCGGGGTAACCTAACCGTAAACCTAACCCTAATCCTAACACTAACCCTAACCCTAACACCAACCCTAACCCTAACCCTAACCCTAACCCTAACCCTAAACCTAACACCAACCCTAACTCTAACCCAAACCCTAACCCTAACACCAACCCTAACCCTAACCCTAACCCTAAACCCTAAACCTAACCCTAACACTAACCCTAACCCTAACCCTAACCCTAACACCAACCCTAACCCTAACCCTAACCCTAACCCTAAACCTAACACCAACCCTAACCCTAACCCTAACCCTAACCCTAACAAGGGCAAGGTGTACTGGTCAGCGACGGGCAAGTCTAGGCCTCGGACTAGAGGGAGCCATGGGCGTTGGTCTAGAACCCGAGCCTGGGCTTGTGGGAGAGGTAGGCATAGCGCTGGTGTAGGCATAGGGCAAGGGGTGTGTGTCGGGGTAAACCTCGGAGTAGGCCTAGTGCCAGGAGTTGGAGCTGTGGCTAGGGGTAGGGATGGGGGTGGGCCTATAAGTAGGGGGAGCTGTAGGGCCAGGGGAAGCGGTAGGACCAGATGTAGTGCTAGACGTTAGCCTAGGGCGAGGGGTAGTGCTCTGGGTAGGGTTAGGTGAAGGGCTTGTGGTTGGCTGATGCCCATGGGCAGTGTTAGTCTTAGGGCTCATGTTAGGCCTAGGACTAGTGGTAGTGGTAGGGGTTGGCCGAGGGCTAGGGGTAGGTGTCACGAAAGGGCTGCGGGTAGTCCTAGGACTCGGAACGGGTGTAGGGCTGGATTAGGGTTGGTAAGGGTGGGTCCAGGGTGATTTCGTAGGATACGGGTTACTGCTCTGGCTAACGGTTGGGCAAGGTGTACTGGTCGGCGACGGGTAAATGCTAGGCCTCGGACTAGATGAGCACTGGGCGTTGGGTTTAGGGCCCGAGCTAGGGCTAGAGGGAGCGTTAGGCGTAGCGCTGGGGTAGGCATAGGGCAAGGGGTGGGTGTCGGGGTAAACCTCGGAGTCGGCCTAGTGCCAGGAGTTGGAGCTGTGGGTAGGGGTAGGATTTGGGTGGGCCTATGGTTAGTGGGAGCTGTAGGGCCAGGGGTAGCGGTAGGACCAGAGGTAGTGCTAGCATAGGCCTAGGGCGAGGGGTAGTGCTCTGGGTAAGGATGGTGAAGGGCTAGTGGTTGGCTGAGGCCCACGGGCAGTGTTAGTCTTAGGGCTCATGTTAGGCCTAGGACTAGTGGTAGTGGTAGGGGATGACCGAGGGCTAGGGATAGGTGTCACGGGAGGGCTCCGGGTAGTCCTAGGACTCGGAACGGGTGTAGGGCTGGATTAGGGTGTGGTAAGGGTTGGTCCAGGGTGATTTTGGAGGACACGGGTTAGTGCTCTGGCTATCGGTAGGGCAAGGTGTACTGGTTGGCGACGGGCAAGTGCTAGGCTTCGGACTAGAGTGAGCACTGGGCGTTTGTCTAGGGCCCGAGGTAGGCTAGTGGGAGCGGTAGGCGTAGCGCTTGGGTAGGCAAAGGGCAAGGGGTGGGTGTCGGGGTAAACCTCGGAGTAGGCCTAGGACCAGGAGTGGGAGCTGTGGCTAGGGGTAGGGATGGGGGTGGGCCTATGGGTAGGGGGAGCTGTAGGGACAGGGGTAGGTGTAGGACCAGAGGTAGTGCTAGGCGTAGGCCTAGGGCGAGGGGTAGTGCTCGGGGTAACCTAACCCTAACCCTAACACCAACCCTAACCCTAACCCTAACCCTAATACCAACCCTAACCCTAACCCTATACCTAACACCAACCCTAACCTTAACCCTAACCCTAAACCCTAACAGCAACCCTAACTCTAACCCTAACCCTAACCCTAACCCTAACCCTAACCCTAACACCAACCCTAACTCTAACCCTAACGCTAACCCTAACACCAACCCTAATCCTAATCCTAACCCTAACCCTAACCCTAACACCAACCCTAACCCTAACCGTAACCCTAACCCTAACACCAACCCTAACCCTAACCCTAACCCTAACCCTATACCTAACACCAACCCTAACTCGAACCCTAACCCTAACCCTAACACCAACCCTAACCCTAATCCTAACCCTAACCCTAACCCTAACACTAACCCTTACCCTAACCCTAACCCTAACACCAACCCTAACCCTAACCCTAACCCTAACCCTATACCTCACACCAAACCTAACCCTAACCCTAACCCTAACCCTAACACCAACCCTAACCCTAATGCTAACCCTAACCCTAACCCTAACCCTAACACCAACCCTAACCCTAACCCTAACCCTGACCCTAACCCTAAACCTAACACCAACCCTAACCCTAACCCTAAACCTAACCCTAACCCTAACACCAACCCTTACCCTAACCCTAACCCTAAACCCTAATCCTAACCCTTACCCTAACCCTAATCCTAACCCTAACCCTAACAAGGGCAAGGTGTGCTGGTCGGCCTCGGGCATGTGGTAGGCCTCTGACTAGAGGTAGCACTGGGCGTTGGTCTAGCTCCCGAGCTAGGGCTAGTAGGAGCGGTAGGCGTAGCGCTTGGGTAGGCAAAGGGCAAGGGGTGGGTGTCGGGGTAAACCTCGGAGTAATCTTTGGGCCAGGAGTTGGAGTTGTGGCTAAGGGTAGGGATGGGGGTGGGCCTATGGGTAGGGGGAGCTGTAGAGCCAGGGGTAGGGGTAGGACCAGAGGTAGTGCTAGGCGTAGGCCTAGGGCGAGGGGTAGTGCTCGGGGTAGGGTTAGGTGAAGGGCTAGTGGTTGGCAGAGTCTCACGGGTAGTGTTAGGGTTAGGGCTCATGTTAGGCCTAGGACGAGTTGTAGTGGTTGGGGTTAGCCGAGGGCTAGGGGTAGGTGTCACGGGAGGGCTCCGGGTAATCCTAGGATTCGGAACAGGTGTAGGGCTGGATTAGGGTGTGGTAAGGGTGGGTCGAGGTGATTTCGTAGGACACGGGTTACTGCTCTGGCTAACGGTAGGGCAAGGTGTACTGGTCGGCCTCGGGCAAGTGGTAGGACTCAGAATAGATGAGCACTGGGCGTTGGGTTACTGCCCGAGCTAGGGCTAGTGGGAGCGATAGGCGTAGCGCTGGGGTAGGCATAGGGCAAGGGGTGGGTGTCGGGGTAAACCTCGGAGTAGGCTTTGGCCCAGGAGTTGGAGTTGTGGCTAGGGGTAGGGATGGGGGTGGGCCTATGGGTAGGGGGAGCTGTAGAGCCAGGGGTAGGGGTAGGACCAGAGGTAGTGCTAGGCGTATTCCTAGGGCGAGGGGTAGTGCTCGGGGTAACCTAACCGTAAACCTAACCCTAATCCTAACACTAACCCTAACCCTAACACCAACCCTAACCCTAACCCTAACCCTAACCCTAACCCTAACCCTAAACCTAACACCAACCCTAACTCTAACCCAAACCCTAACCCTAACACCAACCCTAACCCTAACCCTAACCCTAAGCCCTAAACCTAACCCTAACACTAACCCTAACCCTAACCCTAAACCTAACACCAACCCTAACCCTAACCCTAACCCTAACCCTAACACCAACCCTAACCCTAACCCTAACCCTAACCCTAAACCTAACACCAACCCTAACCCTAACCCTAACCCTAACCCTAACAAGGGCAAGGTGTACTGGTCAACGACGGGCAAGTCTAGGCCTCGGACTAGAGGGAGCCATGGGCGTTGGTCTAGAACCCGAGCCTGGGCTTGTGAGAGAGGTAGGCATAGCGCTGGGGTAGGCATAGGGCAAGGGGTGTGTGTCGGGTTAAACCTCGGAGTAGGCCTAGTGCCAGGAGTTGGAGCTGTGGCTAGGGGTAGGGATGGGGGTGGGCCTATAAGTAGGGGGAGCTGTAGGGCCAGGGGAAGCGGTAGGACCAGATGTAGTGCTAGACGTTAGCCTAGGGCGAGGGGTAGTGCTCTGGGTAGGGTTAGGTGAAGGGCTTGTGGTTGGCTGATGCCCATGGGCAGTGTTAGTCTTAGGGATCATGTTAGGCCTAGGACTAGTGGTAGTGGTAGGGGTTGGCCGAGGGCTAGGGGTAGGTGTCACGAAAGGGCTGCGGGTAGTCCTAGGACTCGGAACAGGTGTAGGGCTGGATTACGGTTGGTAAGGGTGGGTCCAGGGTGATTTCGTAGGATACGGGTTACTGCTCTGGCTAACGGTTGGGCAAGGTGTACTGGTCGGCGACGGGTAAGTGCTAGGCCTCGGACTAGATGAGCACTGGGCGTTGGGTTTAGGGCCCGAGCTAGGGCTAGAGGGAGCGTTAGGCGTAGCGCTGGGGTAGGCATAGGGCAAGGGGTGGGTGTCGGGGTAAACCTCGGAGTCGGCCTAGTGCCAGGAGTTGGAGCTGTGGGTAGGGGTAGGGATTTGGGTGGGCCTATGGTTAGTGGGAGCTGTAGGGCCAGGGGTAGCGGTAGGACCAGAGGTAGTGCTAGGCATAGGCCTAGGGCGAGGGGTAGTGCTCTGGGTAAGGATGGTGAAGGGCTAGTGGTTGGCTGAGGCCCACGGGCAGTGTTAGTCTTAGGGCTCATGTTAGGCCTAGGACTAGTGGTAGTGGTAGGGGATGGCCGAGGGCTAGGGATAGGTGTCACGGGAGGGCTCCGGGTAGTCCTAGGATTCGGAACGGGTGTAGGGCTGGATTAGGGTGTGGTAAGGGTTGGTCCAGGGTGATTTTGGAGGACACGGGTTAGTGCTCTGGCTATCGGTAGGGCAAGGTGTACTGGTTGGCGACGGGCAAGTGCTAGGCTTCGGACTAGAGTGAGCACTGGGCGTTTGTCTAGGGCCCGAGGTAGGCTAGTGGGAGCGGTAGGCGTAGCGCTTGGGTAGGCAAAGGGCAAGGGGTGGGTGTCGGGGTAAACCTCGGAGTAGGCCTAGGACCAGGAGTGGGAGCTGTGGCTAGGGGTAGGGATGGGGGTGGGCCTATGGGTAGGGGGAGCTGTAGGGACAGGGGTAGGTGTAGGACCAGAGGTAGTGCTAGGCGTAGGCCTAGGGCGAGGGGTAGTGCTCGGGGTAACCTAACCCTAACCCTAACACCAACCCTAACCCTAACCCTAACCCTAATACCAACCCTAACCCTAACCCTATACCTAACACCAACCCTAACCTTAACCCTAACCCTAAACCCTAACAGCAACCCTAACTCTAACCCTAACCCTAACCCTAACCCTAACCCTAACCCTAACCCTAACACCAACCCTAACTCTAACCCTAACGCTAATCCTAACACCAACCCTAATCCTAATCCTAACCCTAACCCTAACCCTAACACCAACCCTAACCCTAACCGTAACCCTAAACCTAACACCAACCCTAACCCTAACCCTAACCCTAACCCTATACCTAACACCAACCCTAACTCGAACCCTAACCCTAACCCTAACCCCAACCCTAACCCTAATCCTAACCCTAACCCTAACCCTAACACTAACCCTTACCCTAACCCTAACCCTAACACCAACCCTAACCCTAACCCTAACCCTAACCCTATACCTCACACCAAACCTAACCCTAACCCTAACCCTAACCCTAACACCAACCCTAACCCTAATGCTAACCCTAACCCTAACCCTAACCCTAACACCAACCCTAACCCTAACCCTAACCCTGACCCTAACCCTAAACCTAACACCAACCCTAACCCTAACCCTAAACCTAACCCTAACCCTAACACCAACCCTTACCCTAACCCTAACCCTAAACCCTAATCCTAACCCTTACCCTAACCCTAATCCTAACCCTAACCCTAACAAGGGCAAGGTGTACTGGTCGGCCTCGGGCATGTGGTAGGCCTCTGACTAGAGGGAGCACTGGGCGTTGGTCTAGCTCCCTAGCTAGGGCTAGTAGGAGCGGTAGGCGTAGCGCTTGGGTAGGCAAAGGGCAAGGGGTGGGTGTCGGGGTAAACCTCGGAGTAATCTTTGGGCCAGGAGTTGGAGTTGTGGCTAAGGGTAGGGATGGGGGTGGGCCTATGGGTAGGGGGATCTGTAGAGCCAGGGGTAGGGGTAGGACCAAAGGTAGTGCTAGGCGTAGGCCTAGGGCGAGGGGTAGTGCTCGGGGTAGGGTTAGGTGAAGGGCTAGTGGTTGGCAGAGTCTCACGGGTAGTGTTAGGGTTAGGGCTCATGTTAGGCCTAGGACGAGTTGTAGTGGTTGGGGTTAGCCGAGGGCTAGGGGTAGGTGTCACGGGAGGGCTCCGGGTAGTCCTAGGATTCGGAACAGGTGTAGGGCTGGATTAGGGTGTGGTAAGGGTGGGTCGAGGTGATTTCGTAGGACACGGGTTACTGCTCTGGCTAACGGTAGGGCAAGGTGTACTGGTCGGCCTCGGGCAAGTGGTAGGCCTCAGAATAGATGAGCACTGGGCGTTGGGTTAGGGCCCGAGCTAGGGCTAGTGGGAGCGATAGGCGTAGCGCTGGGGTAGGCATAGGGCAAGGGGTGGGTGTCGGGGTAAACCTCGGAGTAGGCTTTGGCCCAGGATTTGGAGTTGTGGCTAAGGGTAGGGATGGAGGTGGGCCCATAAGTAGGGGGAGCTCTAGGGCCAGGGGTAGCGGTAGGACCAGAGGTAGTGCTAAACGTAGGCCTAGCGCGAGGGGTAGTGCTCGGGTTAGGGTTTGGTGAAGGGCTAGTGGTTGGCAGAGGCCCACGGACAGTGTTAGAGTTAGGGCTCATGTTAGGCCTAGGACTAGTGGTAGTGGTAGGGGATAGCCGAGGGCTAGGGGTAGGTGTCACGGGAGGACTCCGGGTAGTCCTAGGACTCCGAACGGATGTGGGGCATGATTAGGGTGTGGCTAATGTTGGGTCCAGGGTGATTTCGTAGGACAAGGGTTAGTGATCTGGCTTTCGGTAGGGCAGGGTGTATTGGTCGGTGACGGGCAAGTGCTATGCTTCGGACTAGAGTGAGCACTGGGCGTTGGTCTAGGGCCCGAGGTAGGGCAAGTGGGAGCGGTAGGCATAGCGCTGGGGTAGGCAAAGGGCAAGGGGTGGGTGTCGGGGTAAACCACGGAGTAGGCCTAAAACCAGGAGTGGGAGCTGTGGCTAGGGATAGGGATGGCGGTGAACCTATGGGTAGGGGGAGCTGTAGGGCCAGGGGTAGTGGTAGGACCAGAGGTAGTGCTAGGCGTATGCCTAGGGCGAGGGGTAGTGCTCGGGTTAACCTAACCGTAAACATAACCCTAATCCTATCACTAACCCTAACCCAAACACCAACCCTAACCCTAACCCTAACCCTAACGCTAACCCTAAACCTAACACCAACCCTAACTCTAACCCAAACCCTAACCCAAACAACACCCCTAACCCTAACCCTAACCCTAAACCCTAAACCTAACCCTAACACTAACCCTAACCCTAACCCTAAACCTAACACCAACCCTAACCCTAACCCTAACCCTAACCCTAACACCAACCCTAACCCTAACCCTAACCCTAACCCTAAACCTAACACCAACCCTAACCCTAACCCTAATCCTAACCCTAACAAGGGCAAGGTGTACTAATCAGCGACGGGCAAGTCTAGGCCTGGACTAGAGGGAGCCATCGGCGTTGGTCTAGAACCCGAGCCTGGGCTTGTGGGAGCGGTAGGCATAGCGCTGGGGTAGGCATAGGGCAAGGGGTGTGTGTCGGGGTAAACCTCGGAGTAGGCCTAGTGCTAGGAGTTGGAGCTGTGGCTAGGGGTAGGGATGGGGGTGGGCCTATAAGTAGGGGGAGCTGTAGGGCCAGGGGAAGCGGTAGGACCAGATGTAGTGCTAGACGTTAGCTTAGGGCGAGGGGTAGTGCTCTGGGTAGGGTTAGGTGAAGGGCTTGTGGTTGGCTGATGCCCATGGGCAGTGTTAGTCTTAGAACTCATGTTAGGCCTAGGACTAGTGGTAGTGGTAGGGGTTGGCCGAGGGCTAGGGGTAGGTGTCACGAAAGGGCTGCGGGTAGTCCTAGGATTCAAAACGGGTGTAGGGCTGGATTAGCGTGTGGTAAGGGTGGGTCCAGGGTGATTTCGTAGGACACGGGTTAGTGCTCTGGCTAACGGTAGGGCAAGGTGTACTGGTCGGCGTCGGGCAGGTGGTAGGCCTCGGACTAGAGGGAGTACTGGGCGTTGGTCTAGGGCCCGACCTAGGGCTAGTGGGATCGGTAGGCGTAGCACTGTGGTAGGCATAGGGCAAGGGGTGGGTGTCGGGGTAAACCTCGGAGTAGGCTTTGGGCCAGAGGTTGGAGTTGTGGCTAGGGGTAGGGATGGGGGTGGGCCTATAAGTAGGGGGAGCTGTAGGGCCAGGGGTAGGGGTAGGATCAGAGGTAGTGCTAGGCGTAAGCCTAGGGCGAGGGGTAGTGCTCGGGTTAGGGTTAGGTGAAGGGCTAGTGGTTGGCAGAGGCCCACGGGCAGTGTTAGGTTTAGGACTCATGTTAGGCCTAGGACTAGTGGTAGTGGTAGGGGATGGGCGAGGGCTAGGGGTAACTGTCACGGGAGGGCTCCGGGTAGTCCTAGGACTCCGAACGGATGTAGGGCTGTATTAGGGTGTGGCTAATGGTGGGTCCAGGGTGATTTCGTAGGACACGGGTTAGTGCTCTGGCTATCAGTAGCGCAAGGTGTACCGGTTGGCGACGGGCAAGTGCTAGGCTTCGCACTAGAGTGAGCACTGGGCGTTGGTATAGGGCCCGAGGTAGGGCTAGTGGGAGTGGTAGGCGTAGCGCTGGGGTAGGCAAAGGGCAAGGGGTGGGTGTCGGGGTAAACCTCGGAGTAGGCCTAGGACCAGGAGTGGGAGCTGTGGCTAGGGGTAGGGATGGGGGTGGGCCTATGGTAGGGGGAGCTGTAGGGACAGGGGTAGGGGTAGGACCAGAGGTAGTGCTAGGCGTAGGCCTAGGGCGAGTTGTACTGCTCGGGGTAACCTAACCCTAACCCTAACCCTAACACTAACACTAACCCTAACCCTAACCCTAACCCTAACACCAACCCTAAACCTAACCCTAACCCTAACCCTATACCTCACACCAAACCTAACCCTAACCCTAACCCTAACCCTAACACCAACCCTAACCCTAATGCTAACCCTAACCCTAACCCTAACCCTAACACCAACCCTAACCCTAACCCTAACCCTGACCCTAACCCTAAACCTAACACCAACCCTAACCCTAACCCTAAACCTAACCCTAACCCTAACACCAACCCTTACCCTAACCCTAACCCTAAACCCTAATCCTAACCCTTACCCTAACCCTAATCCTAACCCTAACCCTAACAAGGGCAAGGTGTACTGGTCGGCCTCGGGCATGTGGTAGGCCTCTGACTAGAGGGAGCACTGGGCGTTGGTCTAGCTCCCGAGCTAGGGCTAGTAGGAGCGGTAGGCGTAGCGCTTGGGTAGGCAAAGGGCAAGGGGTGGGTGTCGGGGTAAACCTCGGAGTAATCTTTGGGCCAGGAGTTGGAGTTGTGGCTAAGGGTAGGGATGGGGGTGGGCCTATGGGTAGGGGGAGCTGTAGAGCCAGGGGTAGGGGTAGGACCAAAGGTAGTGCTAGGCGTAGGCCTAGGGCGAGGGGTAGTGCTCGGGGTAGGGTTAGGTGAAGGGCTAGTGGTTGGCAGAGTCTCACGGGTAGTGTTAGGGTTAGGGCTCATGTTAGGCCTAGGACGAGTTGTAGTGGTTGGGGTTAGCCGAGGGCTAGGGGTAGGTGTCACGGGAGGGCTCCGGGTAGTCCTAGGATTCGGAACAGGTGTAGGGCTGGATTAGGGTGTGGTAAGGGTGGGTCGAGGTGATTTCGTAGGACACGGGTTACTGCTCTGGCTAACGGTAGGGCAAGGTGTACTGGTCGGCCTCGGGCAAGTGGTAGGCCTCAGAATAGATGAGCACTGGGCGTTGGGTTAGGGCCCGAGCTAGGGCTAGTGGGAGCGATAGGCGTAGCGCTGGGGTAGGCATAGGGCAAGGGGTGGGTGTCGGGGTAAACCTCGGAGTAGGCTTTGGCCCAGGATTTGGAGTTGTGGCTAAGGGTAGGGATGGAGGTGGGCCCATAAGTAGGGGGAGCTCTAGGGCCAGGGGTAGCGGTAGGACCAGAGGTAGTGCTAAACGTAGGCCTAGCGCGAGGGGTAGTGCTCGGGTTAGGGTTTGGTGAAGGGCTAGTGGTTGGCAGAGGCCCACGGACAGTGTTAGAGTTAGGGCTCATGTTAGGCCTAGGACTAGTGGTAGTGGTAGGGGATAGCCGAGGGCTAGGGGTAGGTGTCACGGGAGGACTCCGGGTAGTCCTAGGACTCCGAACGGATGTGGGGCATGATTAGGGTGTGGCTAATGTTGGGTCCAGGGTGATTTCGTAGGACAAGGGTTAGTGATCTGGCTTTCGGTAGGGCAGGGTGTATTGGTCGGTGACGGGCAAGTGCTATGCTTCGGACTAGAGTGAGCACTGGGCGTTGGTCTAGGGCCCGAGGTAGGGCAAGTGGGAGCGGTAGGCATAGCGCTGGGGTAGGCAAAGGGCAAGGGGTGGGTGTCGGGGTAAACCACGGAGTAGGCCTAAAACCAGGAGTGGGAGCTGTGGCTAGGGATAGGGATGGCGGTGAACCTATGGGTAGGGGGAGCTGTAGGGCCAGGGGTAGTGGTAGGACCAGAGGTAGTGCTAGGCGTATGCCTAGGGCGAGGGGTAGTGCTCGGGTTAACCTAACCGTAAACATAACCCTAATCCTATCACTAACCCTAACCCAAACACCAACCCTAACCCTAACCCTAACCCTAACGCTAACCCTAAACCTAACACCAACCCTAACTCTAACCCAAACCCTAACCCAAACAACACCCCTAACCCTAACCCTAACCCTAAACCCTAAACCTAACCCTAACACTAACCCTAACCCTAACCCTAAACCTAACACCAACCCTAACCCTAACCCTAACCCTAACCCTAACACCAACCCTAACCCTAACCCTAACCCTAACCCTAAACCTAACACCAACCCTAACCCTAACCCTAATCCTAACCCTAACAAGGGCAAGGTGTACTAATCAGCGACGGGCAAGTCTAGGCCTGGACTAGAGGGAGCCATCGGCGTTGGTCTAGAACCCGAGCCTGGGCTTGTGGGAGCGGTAGGCATAGCGCTGGGGTAGGCATAGGGCAAGGGGTGTGTGTCGGGGTAAACCTCGGAGTAGGCCTAGTGCTAGGAGTTGGAGCTGTGGCTAGGGGTAGGGATGGGGGTGGGCCTATAAGTAGGGGGAGCTGTAGGGCCAGGGGAAGCGGTAGGACCAGATGTAGTGCTAGACGTTAGCTTAGGGCGAGGGGTAGTGCTCTGGGTAGGGTTAGGTGAAGGGCTTGTGGTTGGCTGATGCCCATGGGCAGTGTTAGTCTTAGAACTCATGTTAGGCCTAGGACTAGTGGTAGTGGTAGGGGTTGGCCGAGGGCTAGGGGTAGGTGTCACGAAAGGGCTGCGGGTAGTCCTAGGATTCAAAACGGGTGTAGGGCTGGATTAGCGTGTGGTAAGGGTGGGTCCAGGGTGATTTCGTAGGACACGGGTTAGTGCTCTGGCTAACGGTAGGGCAAGGTGTACTGGTCGGCGTCGGGCAGGTGGTAGGCCTCGGACTAGAGGGAGTACTGGGCGTTGGTCTAGGGCCCGACCTAGGGCTAGTGGGATCGGTAGGCGTAGCACTGTGGTAGGCATAGGGCAAGGGGTGGGTGTCGGGGTAAACCTCGGAGTAGGCTTTGGGCCAGAGGTTGGAGTTGTGGCTAGGGGTAGGGATGGGGGTGGGCCTATAAGTAGGGGGAGCTGTAGGGCCAGGGGTAGGGGTAGGATCAGAGGTAGTGCTAGGCGTAAGCCTAGGGCGAGGGGTAGTGCTCGGGTTAGGGTTAGGTGAAGGGCTAGTGGTTGGCAGAGGCCCACGGGCAGTGTTAGGTTTAGGACTCATGTTAGGCCTAGGACTAGTGGTAGTGGTAGGGGATGGGCGAGGGCTAGGGGTAACTGTCACGGGAGGGCTCCGGGTAGTCCTAGGACTCCGAACGGATGTAGGGCTGTATTAGGGTGTGGCTAATGGTGGGTCCAGGGTGATTTCGTAGGACACGGGTTAGTGCTCTGGCTATCAGTAGCGCAAGGTGTACCGGTTGGCGACGGGCAAGTGCTAGGCTTCGCACTAGAGTGAGCACTGGGCGTTGGTATAGGGCCCGAGGTAGGGCTAGTGGGAGTGGTAGGCGTAGCGCTGGGGTAGGCAAAGGGCAAGGGGTGGGTGTCGGGGTAAACCTCGGAGTAGGCCTAGGACCAGGAGTGGGAGCTGTGGCTAGGGGTAGGGATGGGGGTGGGCCTATGGTAGGGGGAGCTGTAGGGACAGGGGTAGGGGTAGGACCAGAGGTAGTGCTAGGCGTAGGCCTAGGGCGAGTTGTACTGCTCGGGGTAACCTAACCCTAACCCTAACCCTAACACTAACACTAACCCTAACCCTAACCCTAACCCTAACACCAACCCTAAACCTAACCCTAACCCTAACCCTATACCTCACACCAAACCTAACCCTAACCCTAACCCTAACCCTAACACCAACCCTAACCCTAATGCTAACCCTAACCCTAACCCTAACCCTAACACCAACCCTAACCCTAACCCTAACCCTGACCCTAACCCTAAACCTAACACCAACCCTAACCCTAACCCTAAACCTAACCCTAACCCTAACACCAACCCTTACCCTAACCCTAACCCTAAACCCTAATCCTAACCCTTACCCTAACCCTAATCCTAACCCTAACCCTAACAAGGGCAAGGTGTACTGGTCGGCCTCGGGCATGTGGTAGGCCTCTGACTAGAGGGAGCACTGGGCGTTGGTCTAGCTCCCGAGCTAGGGCTAGTAGGAGCGGTAGGCGTAGCGCTTGGGTAGGCAAAGGGCAAGGGGTGGGTGTCGGGGTAAACCTCGGAGTAATCTTTGGGCCAGGAGTTGGAGTTGTGGCTAAGGGTAGGGATGGGGGTGGGCCTATGGGTAGGGGGAGCTGTAGAGCCAGGGGTAGGGGTAGGACCAAAGGTAGTGCTAGGCGTAGGCCTAGGGCGAGAAGTAGTGCTCGGGGTAGGGTTAGGTGAAGGGCTAGTGGTTGGCAGAGTCTCACGGGTAGTGTTAGGGTTAGGGCTCATGTTAGGCCTAGGACGAGTTGTAGTGGTTGGGGTTAGCCGAGGGCTAGGGGTAGGTGTCACGGGAGGGCTCCGGGTAGTCCTAGGATTCGGAACAGGTGTAGGGCTGGATTAGGGTGTGGTAAGGGTGGGTCGAGGTGATTTCGTAGGACACGGGTTACTGCTCTGGCTAACGGTAGGGCAAGGTGTACTGGTCGGCCTCGGGCAAGTGGTAGGCCTCAGAATAGATGAGCACTGGGCGTTGGGTTAGGGCCCGAGCTAGGGCTAGTGGGAGCTATAGGCGTAGCGCTGGGGTAGGCATAGGGCAAGGGGTGGGTGTCGGGGTAAACCTCGGAGTAGGCTTTGGCCCAGGAGTTGGAGTTGTGGCTAAGGGTAGGGATGGTGGTGGGCCCATAAGTAGGGGGAGCTCTAGGGCCAGGGGTAGCGGTAGGACCAGAAGTAGTGCTAAACGTAGGCCTAGGGCGAGGGGTAGTGCTCGGGTTAGGGTTTGGTGAAGGGCTAGTGGTTGGCAGAGGCCCACGGACAGTGTTAGAGTTAGGGCTCATGTTAGGCCTAGGACTAGTGGTAGTGGTAGGGGATAGCCGAGGGCTAGGGGTAGGTGTCACGGGAGGACTCCGGGTAGTCCTAGGACTCCGAACGGATGTGGGGCATGATTAGGGTGTGGCTAATGTTGGGTCCAGGGTGATTTCGTAGGACAAGGGTTAGTGATCTGGCTTTCGGTAGGGCAGGGTGTATTGGTCGGTGACGGGCAAGTGCTATGCTTCGGACTAGAGTGAGCACTGTGCGTTGGTCTAGGGCCCGAGGTAGGGCAAGTGGGAGCGGTAGGCATAGCGCGGGGGTAGGCAAAGGGCAAGGGGTGGGTGTCGGGGTAAACCACGGAGTAGGCCTAGGACCAGGAGTGGGAGCTGTGGCTAGGGATAGGGATGGCGGTGAACCTATGGGTAGGGGGAGCTGTAGGGCCAGGGGTAGTGGTAGGACCAGAGGTAGTGCTAGGCGTATGCCTAGGGCGAGGGTTAGTGCTCGGGTTAACCTAACCGTAAACCTAACCCTAATCCTAACACTAACCCTAACCCAAACACCAACCCTAACCCTAACCCTAACCCTAACCCTAACCCTAAACCTAACACCAACCCTAACTCTAACCCAAACCCTAACCCAAACACCACCCCTAACCCTAACCCTAACCCTAAACCCTAAACCTAACCCTAACACTAACCCTAACCCTAACCCTAAACCTAACACCAACCCTAACCCTAACCCTAACCCTAATCCAAACGCTAACCCTAAACCTAACACCAACCCTAACCCTAACCCTAACCCTAAACCTAACACCAACCCTAACCCTAACCCTAACCCTAAACCCTAATCCTAACCCTAACCCTAACCTTAACCCTAACCCTAACAAGAGCAAGGTGTACTGGTCAGCGACTGGCAAGTTCTAGGCCTCGGACTAGAGGGAGCCATGGGCGTTGGTCTAGGGCTCGAGCTAGGGCTAGTGAGAGCGGTAGGCGTAGCGCTGGGGTAGGCATAGGGCAAGGGGTGGGTGTCGAGGTAAACCTCGGAGTAGGCCTAGGGCCAGGAGTGGGAGCTGTGTCTAGGGGTAAGGATGGGGGTGGGCCTATGGTTAGGGGGAGCTGTAGGGCCAGGGGTAGGGGTAGGACCAGAGGTAGTGCCAGAGGTACGCCTAGGGCGAGGGGTAGTGCTCGGGGTAACCTAACCGTAAACCTAACCCTAATCCTAACACTAACCCTAACCCTAACACCAACCCTAACCCTAAACCTAACCTAACCCTAAACCTAACACCAACCCTAACCCTAACCCAAGCCCTAACCCTAACACCAACCCTATCCCTAACCCTAACCCTAAACCCTAAACCTAACCCTAACCCTAACCCTAACCCTAAACCTAACACCAACCCTAACCCTAACACTAACCCTAACCCTAACCCTAACACCAACCCTAACCCTAACCCTAACCCTAACCCTAACCCTAAACCTAACACCAACCCTAACCCTAACCCTAACCCTAACCCTAACACCAACCCTAACCCTAACCCTAACCCTAACCCTAACCCTATACCTAACACCAACCCTAACCCTAACCCTAACCCTAACCCTAACACCAACCCTAACCCTAACCCTAACCCTAACCCTAACCCTAACACCAACCCTAACCCTAACCCTAACCCTAACCCTAACACCAACCCTAACCCTAACCCTAACCCTAACCCTAACCCTAACACCAACCCTAACCCTAACCCTAACCCTAACACCAACCCTAACCCTAATACTAACCCTAACCCTAACCCTAACACCAACCCTAACCCTAATCCTAACCCTAACCCTAACCCTAACCCTAACACTAACCCTAACCCTAACCCTAACCCTAACACCAACCCTAACCCTAATCCTAACCCTAACCCTAACCCTATACCTAACACCAACCCTAACCCTAACCCTAACCCTAAACCTAACACCAACCCTAACCCTAACTTTAACCCTAACCCTAACCCTAACACCAATCCTAACCCTAATCCTAACCCTAACCCTAACCCTAACCCTAACCCTAACACCAACCCTAACCCTAACCCTAACCCTAACCCTAACCCTATACGTAACACCAACCCTAACCCTAACCCTACCCTAACCCTAACACCAACCCAAACCCTAACCCTAACCCTAAACCCTAATCCTAACCCTACCCCTAACCCTAACCCTAACCCTAACCCTAACAAGGGCAAGGTGTACTGGTCAGCGACGGGCAAGTTCTAGGCCTCGGACTAGAGGGAGCCATGGGCGTTGGTCTAGGGCCCGAGCTAGGGCTAGTGAGAGCCGTAGGCGTAGCGCTGGGGTAGGCATAGGGCAAGGGGTGGGTGTCGAGGTAAACCTCGGAGTAGGCCTAGGGCCAGGAGTGGGAGCTGTGGCTAGTGGTAGGGTTGGGGGTGGGCCTAAGGGTAGGGGGAGCTGTAGGGCCAGGGGTAGTTGTAGGACCAGAGGTAGTGCTAGGCGTAGGCCTAGGGCGAGGGGTAGTGCTCGGGGTAGGGTTAGGTGAAGGGCTAGTGGTTGGCAGAGGCCCACGGACAGTGTTAGGGTTAGGGCTCATGTTAGGCCTAGGACTAGTGGTAGTGGTAGGGGATAGCCGAGGGCTAGGGGTAGGTGTCACGGGAGGACTCCGGGTAGTCCTAGGACTCCGAACGGATGTGGGGCATGATTAGGGTGTGGCTAATGTTGGGTCCAGGGTGATTTCGTAGGATAAGGGTTAGTGATCTGGCTAACGGTTGGGCAAGGTGTACTGGTCGGCGACGGGCAAGTGCTAGGCCTCGGACTAGATGAGCACTGGGCGTTGGGTTTAGGGCCCGAGCTAGGGCTAGAGGGAGCGTTAGGCGTAGCGCTGGGGTAGGCATAGGGCAAGGGGTGGGTGTCGGGGTAAACCTCGGAGTCGGCCTAGTGCCAGGAGTTGGAGCTGTGGGTAGGGGTAGGGATTTGGGTGGGCCTATGGTTAGTGGGAGCTGTAGGGTCAGGGGTAGCGGTAGGACCAGAGGTAGTGCTAGGCATAGGCCTAGGGCGAGGGGTAGTGCTCTGGGTAAGGATGGTGAAGGGGTAGTGGTTGGCTGAGGCCCACGGGCAGTGTTAGTCTTAGGGCTCATGTTAGGCCTAGGACTAGTGGTAGTGGTAGGGGATGGCCGAGGGCTAGGAATAGGTGTCACGGGAGGGCTCCGTGTAGTCCTAGGACTCGGAACGGGTGTAGGGCTGGATTAGGGTGTAATAAGGGTTGGTCCAGGGTGATTTTGGAGGACACGGGTTAATGCTCTGGCTATCGGTAGGGCAAGAGTGAGCACTGGGCGTTTGTCTAGGGCCCGAGGTAGGCTAGTGGGAGCGGTAGGCGTAGCGCTTGGGTAGGCAAAGGGAAAGGGGTGGGTGTCGGGGTAAACCTCGGAGTAGGCCTAGGACCAGGAGTGGGAGCAGTGGCTAGGGGTAGGGATGGGGGTGGGCCTATGGGTAGGGGGAGCTGTAGGGACAGGGGTAGGTGTAGGACCAGAGGTAGTGCTAGGCGTAGGCCTAGGGCGAGGGGTAGTGCTCGGGGTAACTTAACCCTAACCCTAACACCAACCCTAACCCTAACCCTAACCCTAATACCAACCCTAACCCTAACCCTATACCTAACCCCAACCCTAACCTTAACCCTAACCCTAAACCCTAACACCAACCCTAACTCTAAACCTAACCCTAACCCTAACCCTAACCCTAACCCTAACCCTAACCCTAACACCAACCCTAACTCTAACCATAACGCTAACCCTAACACCAACCCTAACCCTAATCCTAACCCTAACCCTAACCCTAACACCAACCCTAACCCTAACCCTAACCCTAACCCTAACACCAACCCTAACCCTAACCCTAACCCTTACCCTATACCTAACACCAAACCTAACCCGAACCCTAACCCTAACACCAACCCTAACCCTAATCCTAACCCTAACCCTAACCCTAACACTAACCCTTACCCTAACCCTAACCCTAACACCAACCCTAACCCTAACCCTAACCCTAACCCTATACCTCATACCAAACCTAACCCTAACCCTAACCCTAACACCAACCCTAACCCTAATGCTAACCCTAACCCTAACCCTAACCCTAACACCAACCCTAACCATAACCCTAACCCTGACCCTAACCCTAAACCTAACACCAACCCTAACCCTAACCCTAAACCTAACCCTAACCCTAACACCAACCCTTACCCTAACCCTAACCCTAAACCCTAATCCTAACCCTTACCCTAACCCTAATCCTAACCCTAACCCTAACAAGGGCAAGGTGTACTGGTCGGCCTCGGGCATGTGGTAGGCCTCTGACTAGAGGGAGCACTGGGCGTTGGTCTAGCTCCCGAGCTAGGGCTAGTAGGAGCGGTAGGCGTAGCGCTTGGGTAGGCAAAGGGCAAGGGGTGGGTGTCGGGGTAAACCTCGGAGTAATCTTTGGGCCAGGAGTTGGAGTTGTGGCTAAGGGTAGGGATGGGGGTGGGCCTATGGGTAGGGGGATCTGTAGAGCCAGGGGTAGGGGTAGGACCAGAGGTAGTGCTAGGCGTAGGCCTAGGGCGAGGGGTAGTGCTCGGGGTAGGGTTAGGTGAAGGGCTAGTGGTTGGCAGAGTCTCAAGGGTAGTGTTAGGGTTAAGGCTCATGTTAGGCCTAGGACGAGATGTAGTGGTTGGGGTTAGCCGAGGACTAGGGGTAGGTGTCACGGGAGGGCTCCGGGTAGTCCTAGGATTCGGAACAGGTGTAGGGCTGGATTAGGGTGTGGTAAGGGTGGGTCGAGGTGATTTCGTAGGACACGGGTTACTGCTCTGGCTAACGGTAGGGCAAGGTGTACTGGTCAGCCTCGGGCAAGTGGTAGGCCTCAGAATAGATGAGCACTGGGCGTTGGGTTAGGGCCTGAGCTAGGGCTAGTGGGAGCGATAGGCGTAGCGCTGGGGTAGGCATAGGGCAAGGGGTGGGTGTCGGGGTAAGCCTCGGAGTAGGCTTTGGCCCAGGAGTTGGAGTTGTGGCTAGGGGTAGGGATGGTGGTGGGCCCATAAGTAGGGGGAGCTCTAGGGCCAGGGGTAGCTGTAGGACCAGAGGTAGTGCTAGGCGTAGGCCTAGGGCGAGGGGTAGTGCTCGGGGTAGGGTTAGGTGAAGGGCTAGTGGTTGGCAGAGGCCCACGGGCAGTGTTAGGGTTAGGGTTCATGTTAGGCCTAGGACTAGTGGTAGTGGTAGGGGATGGCCGAGGGCTAGGGGTAGGTGTCACGAGAGGGCTCCGTGTAGTCCTAGGACTCCGAACAGATGTGGGGCATGATTAGGGTGTGGCCAATGGTGGGTCCAGGGTGATTTCGTAGGACAAGTGTTAGTGTTCTGGCTATCGGTAGGGCAAGGTGTACTGGTCGATGACGGGAAAGTGCTAGGCTTTGGACTAGAGTGAGCACTGTGCATTGGTCTAGGGCCCAAGGTAGGGCTAGTGGGAGCGGTAAGCGTAGCGCTGGGGTAGGCAAAGGGCAAGGGGTGGATGTCGGGGTAAACCTCGGAGTAGGCTTAGGACCAGGAGTGGGGGCTGTGGCTAGGGGTAGGGATGGGGGTGGGCCTATTTGTAGGGGGAGCTGTAGGGCCAGGGGTAGGGGTAGGACCAGAGTTAGTGCTAGGCGTAGGCCTAGGGCGAGGGGTAGTGCTCGGGGTAACATAACCCTAACCCTAACCATAACCATAACCCTAACCCTAACCCTAACCCTAACACCAACCCTAACCCTAACACTAACCCTAACCCTATCCCTATACCTAACACCAAAAGTAACCCTAACCATAACCGTAACCCTAACACCAACCCTAACCCTAACCCTAACCCTAAACCCTAATCCTAACCCTAACCCTAACCCTAACCCTAACCCTAACCCTAATGCTAACAAGGGCAAGGTGTACTGGTCAGCGACGGGCAAGTTCTAGGCCTCGGACTAGAGGGAGCCATGGGCGTTGGTCTACTGCCCGAGCTAGAACTAGTGAGAGCGGTAGGCATAGCGCTGGGGTTGGCATAGGGCAATGGGTGGGTGTCGAGGTAAACCTCGGAGTAGGCCTAGGGCAAGGAGTGGGAGCTGTGGCTAGGGGTAGCCGTGGAGGTGGGCCTATGGGTAGGGGGAGCTGTAGGGCCAAGTGTAGGGGTAGGACCAGAGGTAGTGCTAGGCATAGGTCTAGGGCGAGGGGTAGTTCTCGGGGTAGGGTTAGTTGAAGGGCTAGTGGTTGGCAGAGGCCCACGGGCAGTGTTAGGGTTAGAGCTCATGTTAAGCCTAGGAATAGTGGTAGTGGTAGGGGTTGGCCGAGGGCTAGGGGTAGGTGTCACGGGAGCGCCGGGTAGTCCTAGGACTCGGAACAGGTGTAGGGCTGGATTAGGGTGTGGTAAGGGTGGGTCCAGGGTGATTTCGTAGGACACGGGTTAGTGCTCTGCTAACAGTAGGGCAAGGTGTACTGGTCGGGGACGGGCAAGTGCTAGGCCTCGGACTACATGAGTACTGGGCGTTGGTCTAGGGCCCGAGCTAGGGCTAGTGGGAGCGATAGGCGTAGCGCTGGGGTAGGCATAGGGCAAGGGGTGGGTGTCGGGGTAAACCTCGGTGTAGGCCTAGTGCCAGGAGTTGGAGCTGTGGCTAAAGGTAGGGATGGCGGTGGGCCTATGGGTAGGGGGAGATGTAGGGCCAGGGGTAGGGGTAGGATTAGAGGTAGTGCCAGGCGTAGGCCTAGGGGGAGGGGTATTGCTCGAAGTAACGTAACCCTAACCCTAACCCTAACCCTAAAACTAACCCTAACCCTAACCCTAACCCTAACACCAAACCTAACCCTAACCCTAACACTAAACCTAACCATAAACCTAACCCCAACCCTAACCCTAATCCTAACCCTAACCCTAACACCAACCCTAACCCTAACCCTAACCCTAACCCTAATCCTAACCCTAACCCTAACACCAACCCTAACCCTAACCCTAACACTAAACCCTAACCCTAACCCTAACCCTAACCCTAACCCTAACCCTAATCCTAACCCTAACCTTAACCCTAACCCTAACCCTAACACCAACCCTAACCCTAACCCTAACCCTAACCCTAAACCGAAACCTAACACCAACCCTAACCTAACCCTAACCCTAACCCTAACACTAACCCTAACCCTAACCCTAACCCTAACACCAACCCTAAAACTAACCCTAACCCTAACCCTATACCTAACACCAACCCTAACCCTAACCCTAACCCTAACCATAACACCAACCCTAACCCTAACCCTAACCCTAACCCTAACCCTAACCCTAACACCAACCCTAACTCTAACCCTAACCCTAACCCTAACACCAACCCTAACCCTAATCCTAACCCTAACCCTAACCCTAACACCAACCCTAACCCTAACCTTAACCCTAACCCTAACACCAACCCTAACCCTAACCCTAACCCTAACCCTAACCCTATACCTAACACCAACCCTAACCCTAACACTAACACTAACACCAACCCTAACCCTAATCCTAACCGTAACCCTAACACTAACCCTAACACTAACCCTAACCCTAACCCTAACCCTAACACCAACCCTAAACCTAACCCTAACCCTAACCCTAACCCTATACCTAACACCAACCCTAACCCTAACCCTAACCCTAACCCTAACCCTAACACCAACCCTAACCCTAACCCTAACCCTAACCCTAACCCTAACACCAACCCTAACCATTATCCTAACCCTAACCCTAACCCTAACCCTAACACCAACCCTAACCCTAACCCTAACCCTAAACCTAACACCAACCCTAACCCTAACCCTAACCCTAACCCTAACACCAACCCTAACCCTAACCCTAAACCTAAACCCTAATCCTAACCCTAACCCTAACCCTAACCCTAACCCTAACCCTAACCCTAACCCTAACAAGGGCAAGGTGTACTGGTCAGCGACGGGCAAGTTCTAGGCCTCGGACTAGAGGGAACAATGGGCGTTGTTCTAGGGCCCGAGCTAGGGCTAGTGAGAGCGGTAGGCGTAGCGCTGGGGTAGGCATAGGGCAAGGGGTGGGTGTTGAGGTAAACCTCGGAGTAGGCCTAGGGCCAGGAGAGGGAGCTGTGGCTAGGGGTAGGGATGGGGGTGGGCCTATAAGTAGGGGGAGCTGTAGAACCAGGGGTAGAGGTAGGACCAGAGGTAGTGCTAGGCGTAAGCCTAGGGCGAGGGGCCTTGCTCGGGGTAGGGTTAGGTGAAGGGCTAGTGGTTGGCAGAGGCCCACGGGCAGTGTTAGGGTTAGGGCTCATGTTAGGCCTAGGACTAGTGGTAGTGGTAGGGGATGGCCGAGGGCTAAGGGTAACTGTCACAAGAGGGCTCCGGGTAGTCCTACGACTTTGAACGGATGTAGGGCTGGATTAGGGTGTGGCTAATGGTGCGTCCAGGGTGATTTCGTAGGACACGGGTTAGTGCTCTGGCTATCGGTAGGGTAAGGTGTACCGGTTGGAGACGGGCAAGTGCTAGGCTTCGAACTAGAGTGAGCACTGGGCGTTGGTCTAGGGCTAGAGGTAGGGCTAGTGGGAGCGGTACGCGTAGCGCTGGGGTAGGCAAAGGGCAAGGGGTGGGTGTCAGGGTAAACCTCGGAGTAGGCCTAGGACCAGGAGTGGGAGCTGTTGCTAGGGGTAGGGATGGGGGTGGGCCTATGGGTAGGGGGAGCTGTAGGGACAGGGGTAGCGGTGGGACCAGAGGTAGTGCTAGGCGTAGGCCTAGGGCGAGGGTTAGTGCTCGAGGTAACCTAACACTAACCCTAACCCTATTACTAACCCTAACCCTAAACCTAACCCTAACACCAACCCTAACCCTAACCCTAATGCTAACCCTAACTCTATACCTAACACCAACCCTAACCCTAACCCTAACCCTAACCCTAACACAAACCCTAACCCTAACCCTAACCCTAACCCTAACCCTAACACCAACCCTAACCCTAACCCTAAGCCTAACCCTAACCCTAACCCTAACCCTAACACCAACCCTAACCCTAACCCTAACCCTAACCCTAACCCTAAACCTAACACCAACCCTAACCCTAACCCTAACCCTAACACCAACCCTAACCCTAACCCTAACCCTAAACCCTAATCCTAACCCTAACCCTAACCCTAACCCTAACAAGGGCAAGGTGTACTGGTCAGCGACGGGCAAGTTCTAGGCCTCGGACTAGAGGGAACCATGGGCGTTGTTCTAGGGCCCGAGCTAGGGCTAGTGAGAGCGGTAGGCGTAGCGCTGGGGTAGGCATAGGGCAAGGGGTGGGTGTCGGGGTAAACGTCGGAGTAGGCCTAGGACCAGGAGTGGGAGCTGTGGCTAGGTGTAGGGATGGGGGTTGGCCTATGGGTAGGGGGAGCTGTAGGGACAGGGGTAGGGGTGGGACCAGAGGTAGTGCTAGGCGTAGGCCTAGGGCGAGGGGTAGTGCTCGGGGTAACCTAACACTAACCCTAACCCTATTACTAACCCTAACCCTAACCCTAACCCTAACACGAACCCTAACCTTAACCCTAATGCTAACCCTAACCCTATACCTAACACCAACCCTAACCCTAACCCTAACCCTAACCCTAACACCAACCCTAACCCTAACCCTAACCCTAACCATAACCCTATACCTAACACCAACCCTAACCCTAACCCTAACCCTAACCCTAACACCACCCCTAACCCTAACCCTAACCCTATACCTAACACCAACCCTAACCCTAACCCTAACCCTAACCCTAACACGAACCCTAACCCTAACCCTAACCCTATACCTAACACCAACCCTAACCCTAAACCTAAACCCTAACCCTAACCCTAACCCTAACCCTAACCTTAACACTATCCCTAACAAGGGCATGGTGTACTGGTCAGCAACGGGCAAGTTCTAGGCCTCGGACTAGAGGGAGCCATGGGCGTTGGTCTAGGGCCCGAGCTAGGGCTAGTGGAAACGGTAGGCGTAGCGCTGGGGTAGGCATAGGGCAAGGGGTGGGTGTCGAGGTGAACCTCGGTGTAGGCCTAGGGCCAGGAGTGGGAGCTGTGGCTAGGGGTAGGGGTGGGTGTGGACCTATGGGTAGGGGGAGCTGTAGGGCCAGGGGTAGAGGTAGGACCAGAGGTAGTGCTAGGCGTAGGCCTAGGGCGAGGGGAAGTGCTCGGGGTAGGGTTAGTTGAAGGGCTAGTGGTTGGCAGAGGCCCACGGGCAGTGTTAGGGTTAGGGCTCATGTTAAGCCTAGGACTAGTGGTAGTGGTAGGGGTTGGCCGAGGGCTAGTGGTAGGTGTCACGGGAGGGCTCCGGGTAGTCCTAGGACTCGGAACAGGTGTAGGGCTGGATTAGGGTGTGGTAAGGGTTGGTCCAGGGTGATTTTGGAGGACACGGGTTAGTGCTCTGGCTAAAGGTAGGGCAAGGTGTACTTGTCGGCGTCGTTCAAGTGGTAGGCCTCGGACTAGAGGGAGCACTGGGCGTTGGTCTACGGCCCGATGTAGGGCTAGTGGGAGCGTTAGGCGTAGCACTGGGGTAAGCATAGGGCAAAGGGTGGGTGTCGGGGTAAACCTCAGAGTAGGCTTTGGGCCAGGAGTTGGAGTTTTGGCTAGGGGTAGGGATGGGGGTGGGCCTATGGGTAGGGGAAGCTGTAGGGCCAGGGGTAGGGGTAGGACCAGAGGTAGTGCTAGGCGTAGGCCTAGGTCGAGGGGTAGTGCTCGGGGTAGGGTTAGGTGAAGGGCTAGTGGTTGGCAGAGGCCCACGGGCAGTGTTAGGGTTAGGGCTCATGTTAGGCCTAGGACTAGTGGTAGTAGTAAAGGATGGCCGAGGGCTAGGGGTAGGTGTCCCGGGAGGGATCCGGGTAGTCCTAGGACTCCGAACGGATGTGGGGCATGATTAGGGTGTGGCTAATGGTGCGTCCAGGGTGATTTCGTAGGACACGGGTTAGTGCTCTGGCTATAGGCAGGCAAGGTGTACTGGTCGGCGACGGGCAAGTGCTAGGCTTCGGACTAGAGTGAGCACTGGACGTTGGTCAAGGGCCCGAGGTAGCCCTAGTGGGAGCGGTAGGCGTAGCGCTGTGGTAGGCAAAGGGCAAGGGGTGTGTGTCGGGGTAAACCTCGGAGTAGGCCTAGGACCAGGAGTGGGAGCTGTGGCTAGGGGTAGGGATGGGGGTGGGCCTATGGGTAGGGGGAGCTGTGGGACCAGAGGTTGGGGTAGGACCAGAGGTAGTGCCAGGCGTAGGCCTAGGGCGAGGGGTAGTGCTCGGGGTAACCTAACCCTAACACTAACCCTAACGCTAACCCTAACCCTAACCCTAACATCAACCCTAACCCTAACACTAACCCTAACCCTAACCCTAAACCTAACACCAACCCTAACCCTAATCCTAACCCTAACCTTAACCCTAACCCTAACCCTAACACCAACCCTAACCCTAACCCTAACCCTAACCCTAAACCTAAACCTAACACCAACCCTAACCCTAACCCTAACCCTAACCCTAATACCAACCCTAACCCTAACCCTAACCCTAAACCTTAATCCTAACCCTAACCCTAACCCTAACCCTAACCCTAACCCTAACAAGGGCAAGGTGTACTGGTCAGCGACTGGCAAGTTCTAGGCCTCGGACTAGAGGGAGCCATGGGCGTTGGTCTAGGGCCCGAGCTAGGGCTAGTGGGAGCGGTAGGCGTGACGCTGGGGTAGGCATAGGGCAAAGGGTGGGTGTCGAGGTAAACCTCGGAGTAGGCCTAGGGCCAGGAGTGGGAGCTGTGGCTACGGGTAGGGATGGGGTTGGGCCTATAAATAGGGGGAGCTGTAGGGCCACGGGTAGGGGTAGGACCAGAGGTAGTGCTACGCGTAAGCCTAGGGCGAGGGGTAGTGCTCGGGGTAGGGTTAGGTGAAGGGCTAGTGGTTGGCAGAGGTCCACGGGCAGTGTTAGGGTTAGGGCTCATGTTAGGCCTAGGACTAGTGGTAGTGGTACGGGATGGGCGAGGTCTAGGGGTAACTGTCACGGGAGGGCTCCGGGTAGTCCTAGGACTCTGAACGGATGTAGGACTGGATTAGGGTGTGGCTAATGGGGGTCTAGGGTGATTTCGTAGGACACGGGTTAGTGCTCTGACTATCGGTAGGGCAAGGTGTACTGGTTGGCGACGGGCAAGTGCTAGGCTTCGGACTAGAGTGAGCACTGGGCGTTGGTCTAGGGCCCGAGGTAGGCTATTGGGAGCGGTAGGCGTAGCGCTTGGGTAGGCAAAGGGCAAGGGGTGGGTGTCGGGGTAAACCTCGGAGTAGGCCTTGGACCAGGAGTGGGAGCTGTGGCTAGGGGTAGGGATGGGGGTGGGCCTATGGGTAGGGGGAGCTGTAGGGACAGGGGTAGGTGTAGGACCAGAGGTAGTGCTAGGCGTAGGCCTAGGGCGAGGGGTAGTGCTCGGGGTAACCTAACCCTAACCCTAACACCAACCCTAACCCTAACCCTAACCCTAATACCAACCCTAACCCTAACCCTATACCTAACACCAACCCTAACCCTAACCCTAACCCTAACCCTAACACGAACCCTAACCCTAACCCTAACCCTAACCCTAACCCTAACCCTAACACCAACCCTAACTCTAACCCTAACGCTAACCCTAACACCAACCCTAACCCTAATCCTAACCCTAACCCTAACCCTAACACCAACCCTAACCCTAACCCTAACCCTAACACCAACCCTAACCCTAACCCTAACCCTAACCCTATACCTAACACCAACCCTAACCCGAACCCTAACCCTAACCCTAACACCAACCCTAACCCTAATCCTAACCCTAACCCTAACCCTAACACTAACCCTTACCCTAACCCTAACCCTAACACCAACCCTAACCCTAACCCTAACCCTAACCCTATACCTAACACCAAACCTAACCCTAACCCTAACCCTAACCCTAACACCAACCCTAACCCTAACCCTAACCCTGACCCTAACCCTAAACCTAACACCAACCCTAACCCTAACCCTAAACCTAACCCTAACCCTAACACCAACCCTTACCCTAACCCTAACCCTAAACCCTAATCCTAACCCTGACCCTAACCCTAATTCTAACCCTAACCCTAACAAGGGCAAGGTGTACTGGTCGGCCTCGGGCATGTGGTAGGTTTCTGACTAGAGGGAGGGCTGGGCGTTCATCTAGCTCCCGAGCTAGGGCTAGTAGGAGCGGTAGGCGTAGCGCTGGGGTAGGCATAGGGCAAGGGGTGGGTGTTGGGGTAAACTTCGGAGTAGGCTTTTGGCCAAAAATTGGAGTTGTGGCTAGGGGTAGTGATGGTGGTGGGCCCATGGGTAGGGGGAGCTCTAGGGCCAGGGGTAGGGGTAGGACCAGAGGTAGTGCTAGGCGTAGGCCTAGGGCGAGGGGTAGTGCTCGGGGTAGGGTTAGGTGAAGGGCTAGTGGTTGGCAGAGTCTCACGGGTAGTGTTAGGGTTAGGGCTCATGTTAGGCCTAGGACGAGTGGTAGTGGTAGGGGTTATCCGAGGGCTAGGGGTAGGTGTCACGGGAGGGCTCCGGGTAGTCCTAGGATTCGGAACAGGTGTAGTGCTAGATTAGGGTGTGGCTAAGGGTGGGTCCACGTGATTTCGTAGGACACGGCTTAGTGCTCTGGCTAATGGTAGTTCAAGGTGTACTGGTCGGCGACGGGCAAGTGCTAGGCCTCCGACTAGATGAGCACTGGGCGTTGGTCTAGGGCCCGAGCTAGGGCTAGTGGGAGCTGTAGGCATAGCGCTGGGTAGGCAAAGGGCAAGGGGTGGGTGTCGGGGTAAACCTCGGAGTAAGCTTTGGGCCAAGAGTTGGAGTTGTGGCTAGGGGTAGGGATTGGGGTGGGCCTATGGGTAGGGTGAGCTGTAGAGCCAGGGGTAGGGGTAGGACCAGAGGTAGTGCTAGGCGTAGGCCTAGGGCGAGGGGTAGTGCTCGGTGTAGGGTTAGGTGAAGTGCTAGTGGCTGGCAGAGTCTCACGGGTAGTGTTAGGGTTAGGGCTCATGTTAGGCCTAGGACGAGTTGTAGTGGTTGGGGTTAGCCGAGGGCTAGGGTTAGGTGTCACAGGAGGGCTCCGGGTAGTCCTAGGATTCGGAACAGGTGTAGGGCTGGATTAGGGTGTGGTAAGGGTGGGTGGAGGTGATTTCGTAGGACACGGGTTACTGCTCTGGATAACGGTAGGGCAAGGTGTACTGGTCGGCCTCGGGCAAGTGGTAGGCCTCAGAATAGATGAGCACTGGGCGTTGGTCTAGGGCCCGAGCTAGGGCTAGTGGGAGCGATAGGCGTAGCGCTGGGGTAGGCATAGTGCAAGGGGTGGGTGTCGGGGTAAACCTCGGAGTAGGCTTTGGCCCAGGAGTTGGAGTTGTGGCTAGGGGTAGGGATGGTGGTGGGCCCATGGGTAGGGGGAGCTGTAGGGCCAGGGGTAGCGGTAGGACCAGAGGTAGTGCTAGGCGTAGGCCTAGGGAGAGGGGTAGTGCTCGGGGTAGGGTTAGGTGAAGGGCTAGTGGTTGGTAGAGGCCCACGGGCAGTGTTAGGGTTAGGGATCATGTTAGGCCTAGGACTAGTGGTAGTGGTAGGGGATGGCCGAGGGCTAGGGGTAGGTGTCACGAGAGGGCTCCGGATAGTCCTAGAACTCCGAACGGTCGTGGGGCATGATTAGGGTGTGGCTAATGGTGGTCCAGGGTGATTTCGAAGGACAAGGGTTAGTGTTCTGGCTATTGGTAGGGCAAGGTGTACTGGTTGGCGACGGGCAAGTGCTAGGCTTCGGACTAGAGTGAGCACTGGGCGTTGGTCTAGGGCCCGAGGTAGGCTAGTGGGAGCGGTAGGCGTAGCGCTTGGGTAGGCAAAGGGCAAGGGGTGGGTGTCGGGGTAAACCTCGGAGTAGGCCTTGGACCAGGAGTGGGAGCTGTGGCTAGGGGTAGGGATGAAGGTGGGCCTATGGGTAGGGGGAGCTGTAGGGACAGGGGTAGGTGTAGGACCAGAGGTAGTGCTAGGCGTAGGCCTAGGGCGAGGGGTAGTGCTTGGGGTAACCTAACCCTAACCCTAACACCAACCCTAACCCTAACCCTAACCCTAATACCAACCCTAACCCTAACCCTATACCTAACACCAACCCTAACCCTAACCCTAACCCTAACCCTAACACCAACCCTAACTCTAACCCTAACCCTAACCCTAACCCTAACCCTAACCCTAACCCTAACCCTAACCCTAACACCAACCCTAACTCTAACCCTAACGCTAACGCTAACACCAACCCTAACCCTAATCCTAACCCTAACCCTAACCCTAACACCAACCCTAACCCTAACCCTAACCCTAACACCAACCCTAACCCTAACCCTAACCCTAACCCTAACCCTAACCCTAACACCAACCCTAACTCTAACCCTAACGCTAACCCTAACACCAACCCTAACCCTAATCCTAACCCTAACCCTAACCCTAACACCAACCCTAACCCTAACCCTAACCCTAACACCAACCCTAACCCTAACCCTAACCCTAACCCTAACCCTATACCTAACACCAACCCTAACACCAACCCTAACCCGAACCCTAACCCTAACCCTAACACCAACCCTAACCCTAATCCTAACCCTAACCCTAACCCTAACACTAACCCTTACCCTAACCCTAACCCTAACACCAACCCTAACCCTCACCCTAACCCTAACCCTATACCTAACACCAAACCTAACCCTAACCCTAACCCTAACCCTAACACCAACCCTAACCCTAACCCTAACCCTGACCCTAACCCTAAACCTAACAGCAACCCTAACCCTAACCCTAAACCTAACCCTAACCCTAACACCAATCCTAACCCTAATCCTAACCCTAACCCTAACCCTAACACTAACCCTTACCCTAACCCTAACCCTAACACCAACCCTAACCCTAACCCTATACCTAACCCTAAACCTAACACCAACCCTAACCCTAACCCTAAACCTAACCCTAACCCTAACACCAACCCTTACCCTAACCCTAACCCTAAACCCTAATCCTAACCCTGACCCTAACCCTAATCCTAACCCTAACCCTAACAAGGGCAAGGTGTACTGGTCGGCCTCGGGCATGTGGTAGGTTTCTGACTAGAGGGAGTACTGGGCGTTGGTCTAGCTCCCGAGCTAGGGCTAGTAGGAGCGGTAGGCGTAGCGCTGGGGTAGGCGTAGGGCAAGGGGTGGGTGTTGGGGTAAACTTCGGAGTAGGCTTTTGGCCAAAAATGGGACTTGTGGCTAGGGGTAGTGATGGTGGTGGGCCCATGGGTAGGGGGAGCTCTAGGGCCAGGGGTAGGGGTAGGACCAGAGGTAGTGCTAGGCGTAGGCCTAGGGCGAGGGGTAGTGCTCGGGGTAGGGTTAGGTGAAGGGCTAGTGGTTGGCAGAGTCTCACGGGTAGTGTTAGTGTTAGGGCTCATGTTAGGCCTAGGACGAGTGGTAGTGGTAGGGGTTAGCCGAGGGCTAGGGGTAGGTGTCACGGGAGGGCTCCGGGTAGTCCTAGGATTCGGAACAGGTGTAGTGCTGGATTAGAGTGTGGCTAAGGGTGGGTCCACGTGATTTCGTAGGACAAGGGTTAGTGTTCTGGCTATCGGTAGGGCAAGGTGTACTGGTCGATGACGGGCAGTGCTAGGCTTTGGACTAGAGTGAGCACTGGGCGTTGGTCTATGGCCCAAGGTAGGGCTAGTGGGAGCGGTAAGCGTAGCGCTTGGGTAGGCAAAGGGCAAGGGGTGGGTGTCGGGGTAAACCTCGGAGTAGGCCTAGGACCAGGAGTGGTAGCTGTGGCTAGGGGTAGGGATGGGGGTGGGCCTATTTGTAGGGAGAGCTGTAGGGCCCGGGGTAGGGGTAGGACCAGAGTTAGTGCTAGGCGTAGGCCTAGGGCGAGGGGTAGTGCTCGGGGTAACATAACCCTAACCCTAACCATAACCCTAACCCTAACACTAACCCTAACCCTAACACCAACCCTAACCCTAACTCTAACCCTAACCCTATCCCTATACCTAACACCAAACCTAACCCTAACCATAACCGTAACTCTAACACCAACCCTAACCCTAACCCTAACCCTAAACCCTAATCCTAACCCTAACTCTAACCCTAACCCTAACCCTAACCCTAACGCTAACAAGGGCAAGGTGTACTGGTCAGCGACGGGCAAGTTCTAGGCCTCGGACTAGAGGGAGCCATGGGCGTTGGTCTACTGCCCGAGCTAGGGCTAGTGGGAGCGGTAGGCATAGCGCTGGGGTAGGCATAGGGCAAGGGTTGGGTGTCGAGGTAAACCTCGGAGTAGGCCTAGGGCCAGGAGTGGAAGCTGTGGCTAGGGGTAGGCGTGGAGGTGGGCCTATGGGTAGGGGGAGCTGTAGGGCCAGGTGTAGGGGTAGGACCAGAGGTAGTGCTAGGCGTAGGCCTAGGGCGAGGGGTAGTGCTCGGGGTAGGGTTAGTTGAAGGGCTAGTGGTTGGCAGAGGCCCACGGGCAGTGTTAGGGTTAGGGCACATGTTAAGCATAGGAATAGTGGTAGTGGTACGGGTTGGCCGAGGGCTAGGGGTAGGTGTCACGGGAGCGCTCCGGGTAGTCCTGGACTCGGAACAGGTGTAGGGCTGGATTAGGGTGTGGTAAGGGTGGGTCCAGGTTGATTTCGTAGGACACGGGTTAGTGCTCTGCTAACAGTAGGGCAAGGTGTACTGGTCGGTGACGGGCAAGTGCTAGGCTTCTGACTAGAGTGAGCACTGGGCGTTGGTCTAGGGCCCGATGTAGGGCTAGTGGGAGCGGGAGACGTAGCGCTGGGGTAGGCAAAGGGCAAGGGTTGGGTGTCGGGGTAAACCTCGGAGTAGGCCAAGGACCAGGAGTGGGAGCTGTGGCTAGGGGTAGGGATGGCGGTGGGCCTATGGGTAGGGGGAGATGTAGGGCCAGGGGTAGGGGTTGGACCAGAGGTAGTGCTAGGCGTAGGCCTAGGAGGAGGGGTATTGCTCGAAGTAACCTAACCCTAACCCTAACCTAAACCTAAAACTAACACTAACCCTAACCCTAACCCTAACACCAAACCTAACCCTAACCCTAACAATAAACCTAACCATAAACCTAACCGCAACCCTAACCCTAATCCTAACCCTAACCCTAACACCAACCCTAAACCTATCCCTAACCCTAAACCCTAACAATAACCCTAACCCTAACCCTAACCCTAACCCTAAACCTAACAAGGGCAAGGTGTACTATTCACCGACGGGCAAGTTCTAGGCCTCGGACTACAGGGAGCCATGTGCGTTGTTCTAGGGCCCGAGCTAGGGCTAGTGGGAGCGGTAGGTGTAGCGCTGGGGTAGGCATAGGGCAAGGGGTGGGTGTCGAGGTAAACCTCGTAGTAGGCTTTGGCCCAGGAGTTGGAGTTGTGGCTAGGGTATGGATGGCGGTCGGCCCATGAGTAGGGGGAGCTGTAGGGCCAGGGGTAGCGGTAGGACCAGAGGTAGTGCTAGGTGTAGGCCTAGGGCGAGGGGTAGTGCTCGGGGTAGGTTTAGTTGAAGGGGTAGTGGTTGGCAGAGGCCCACGGGCAGTGTTAGGGTTAGGGCTCATGTTAAACCTAGGACGAGTGGTAGTGGTAGGGATTAGCCGAGGGCTAGGGGTAGGTGTCCCGGGAGGGCCCCAGGTAGTCCTAGGACTCGGAACAGGTGTAGGGTTGGATTAGAATGTGGTAAGGGTGGGTCCAGGGTGATTTCGTAGGACACGTGTTAGTGCTCTGGCTAACGGTAGGGCAAGGTGTACTGGTCGGCGTCGGGAAAGTGGTAGGCCTCGGACTAAAGGGAGCTTGGGCGTTGGTCTAGGGCCCGAGCTAGGACTAGTGGGAGCGGTAGGCGTAGCGCTGGGGTAGGCATAGGGCAAGGGGTGGGTGTCGAGGTAAACCTCGGAGTAGGCCTAGGGCCAGGAGTTGGAGCCTTGGCTAGGGGTAGGGGTGGGGGTGGGCCTATGGGTAGGGGGAGCTGTAGGGCCAGGGGTAGTGGTATAACCAGAGATAGTGCTAGGCGTAGGCCTAGGGCGAGGGGTAGTGCTCGGGGTTGGGTTAGTTAAAGGGCTAGTGGTTGGCAGAGGCCCACGGGCAGTGTTAGGGTCAGGGCTCATGTTAAGCCTAGGAATGGTGGTAGTGGTAGGGGTTGGCTGAGGGCTAGGGGTAGGTGTCACAAAAGGGTTCTGGGTAGTCCTAGGACTCAGAACAGGTGTAGGGCTGTATTAGGGTGTGGTAAGTGTGGGTCCAGGGTTATTTCGTAGGACACAGGTTACTGCTCTGGCTAACGGTAGGGCAAGGTGTACTGGTCGGCCTCGGGTAAGTGCTAGGCTTCTGACTAGAGGGAGCACTGGGCGTTGGTCTAGGGCCCGAGCTAGGGCTAGTGGGAGCGGTAGGCGTAGCGCTGGGGTAGTCATAGGGCAAGGGGTGGGTGTCGGGGTAAACTTCGGAGTAGGCTTTGGGCCAGGAGTTGGAGTTGTGGCTAAGGGTAGGGATGGAGGTGGGCCCATAGGTAGGAAAAGCTGTAGGCCAGAAGTAGGGGTAGGACCAGAGGTAGTGCTAGGCGTAGGCCTAGGGCTAGGGGTAGTGATCGGGGTAACCTGACCCTAACCCTAACCCTAACCCTAACCCTAACCTAACCCTAACCCTAACACCAACCCTAACCCTGATTCTAACCCTAATTCTAACCCTAAACCTAACAATAACCCTAACCCTAACCATAACCCTAACCCTAACCCTAATCCTAACCCTAACACCAACCCTAACCCTAATCCTAACCCTAACCCTAACCCTAACCCTAACACTAACCCTAACCCTAACCCTAACCCTAACCCTAACACCAACCCTAACCCTAACCCTAAACCCTAACCCTAACCCTAACCCTAACCCCAACCCTAACAAGGGTAAGGTGTACTGGTCAGCGACTGGCAAGTTCTAGGCCTCGGACGAGAGGGAGCCATGGGCGTTGGTCTAGGGCCCGAGCTATGGTAGTGGAAACGGTAGGCGTAGCGCTGGGGTAGGCATAGGGCAAGGGGTGGGTGTCGAGGTAAACCTCGGTGTAGGCCTAGGGCCAGGAGTGGGAGCTGTGGCTAGGGGTAGGGGTGGGGGTGGACCTATGGGTAGGGGGAGCTGTAGGGCCAGGGGTAGTGGTAGGACCAGCGGTAGTGCTAAGCGTAGGCCTAGGGCGAGGGGTAGTGCTCGGGGTAACCTAAACCTAACCCTAACCCTAACCCTAACACTAACCCTAACCCTAGCCCTAACCCTAACACCAACCCTAACCCTAACCCTAACCCTAACCCTAACCCTATACCTAACACCAACCCTAACCATAACCCTAACACCAACCCTAACCCTAACCCTAACCCTAACCCTAACACCAACCCTAACCCTAACCCTAACCCTAACACCAACCCTAACCCTAACCCTAACCCTAAACCTAAACCTAACACCAACCCTAACCCTAACCCAAACCCTAACCCTAACACCAACCCTAACCCTAACCCTAACCCTAACCCTAACACCAACCCTAACCCTAACCCTAACCCTAACTCTAACCTAACCCTAACCCTAACACCAACCCTAACCCGAACCCTAACCCTAACCCTAACACCAACCCTAACCCTAATCCTAACCCTAACCCTAACCCGAACCCTAACCCTAACCCTAACACCAACCCTAACCCTAACCATAACCCTAACACCAACCCTAACCCTAATCCTAACCCTAACCCTAACCCGAACCCTAACCCTAACCCTAACACCAACCCTAACCCTAACCATAACCCTAACACCAACCCTAACCCTAATCCTAACCCTAACCCTAACCCTAACTCCAACCCTAACACTAACCCTAACCCTAACACCAACCCTAACCCTAATCCTAACCCTAACCCTAACCCTAACCCTAACACCAACCCTAACCGTAACCCTAACCCTAACCCTAACCCTAAACCTAACACCAACCCTAACCCTAACCCTAACCCTAACCCTAACACCAACCCTAACCCTAACCCTAACCCTAAACCCTAATCCTAACCCTAACCCTAACCCTAACCCTAACCCTAACCCTAACAAGGGCAAGGTGTACTGGTCAGCGACGGGCAAGTTCTAGGCCTCGGACTAGAAGGAGCCATGGGCGTTGGTCTAGGGCCCGAGCTAGGGCTAGTGAGAGCGGTAGGCGTAGCGCTGGGGTAGGCATAGGGTAAGGGGTGGGTGTCGAGGTAAACCTCGGAGTAGGCCTAGTGCCAGGAGTGGGAGCTGTGGCTAGTGGTAGGGTTGGGGGTGGGCCTATGGGTAGGGGGAGCTGTAGGGCCAGGGGTAGTGGTAGGACCAGAGGTAGTGCTAGGCGTAGGCCTAGGGCGAGGGGTAGTGCTCGGGGTAGGGTTAGTTGAAGGGCTAGTGTTTGGCAGAGGCCCACGGGCAGTGTTAGGGTTAGGGCTCATGTTAAGCCTAGGACTAGTGGTAGTGGTAGGGGTTGGCCGAGGACTAGGGGTAGGTGTCACGAAATGGCTCCGGGTAGTCCTAGGACTCCGAACGGATGTAGGGCTGGATTAGGGTGTGGCTAATGGTGGGTCCAGGTTGATTTCGTAGGACACGGGTTAGTGCTCTGGCTATCGGTAGGGCATGGTGTACCGGTTGGCGACGGGCAAGTGCTAGGCTTCGGACTAGAGTGATCACTGGGCGTTGGTCTAGGGCCCGAGGTAGGGCTAGTGGGAGCGGTAGGCGTAGCGCTGGGTAGGCAAAGGGCAAGGGGTGGGTGTCGGGGTAAACCTCGGAGTAGGCCTAGGACCAGGAGTGGGAGCTGTGGCTAGGGGTAGGGATGGGGGTGGGCCTATGGGTAGGGGGAGCTGTAGGGACAGGGGTAGGGGTAGGACCAGAGGTAGTGCTAGGCGTAGGCCTAGGGCGAGGGGTAGTGCTCGGGGTAACCTAACCCTAACCCTAACCCTAACACCAACCCTAACCCTAACCCTAACCCTAACCCGAAACATAACACCAACCCTAAC
>NW_027669371.1:1275000-1282500 GCF_964194185.1 Rhinolophus hipposideros | reverse complement strand
ACCCTAATCCTAACCCTAACCCTAACCCTAACCCTAACACTAACCCTAACCCTAACCCTATGCCTAACACGAACCCTAACCCTAAACCTAACCCTAACCCTAACACCAACCCTAACCCTAATCCTAACCCTAACCCTAACCCTAACCCTAACACTAACCCTAACCCTAACCCTAACCCTAACACCAACCCTAACCCTAACCCTAACCCTAACCCTAACCCTAACACTAACACCAACCCTAACCCTAACCCTAACCCTAACACCAACCCTAACCCTAATCCTAACCCTAACCCTAACCCTAACACCAACCCTAACCCTAACCCTAACCCTAACACTAACACCAACCCTAACCCTAACCCTAACCCTAACCCTATGCCTAACACGAACCCTAACCCTAAACCTAACCCTAACCCTAACACCAACCCTAACCCTAATCCTAACCCTAACCCTAACCCTAACCCTAACACTAACCCTAACCCTAACCCTATGCCTAACACGAACCCTAACCCTAAACCTAACCCTAACCCTAACACCAACCCTAACCCTAATCCTAACCCTAACCCTAACCCTAACCGAAACACTAACCCTAACCCTAAACCTAAACCAAACACCAACCCTAACCCTAACCCTAACCCTAACCCTAACACCAACCCTAACCCTAACCCTAACCCTAAACCCTAATCCTAACCCTAACCCTAACCCTAACCCTAACCCTAACCCTAACAAGGGCAAGTTGTACTGGTCAGCGACGGGCAAGTTCTAGGCCTCGGACTAGAAGGAGCCTTGGGCGTTGGTCTAGGGCCCGAGCTAGGGCTAGTGAGAGCGGTAGGCGTAGCGCTGGGGTAGGCCTAGGGCGAGGGGTAGTGCTCGGGGTAACCTAACCCTAACCCTAACCCTAACCCTAACACTAACCCTAACCCTAACCCTAACACCAACCCTAACCCTAACCCTAACCCTAACCCTATGCCTAACACCAACCCTAACCCTAACCCTAACCCTAACCCTAACCCTAAAACATACCCTAACCCTAACCCTAACCCTAAATCTAACCCTAACCCTAACCCTAACACCAACCCTAACCCTAACCCTAACCCTAACACAAATCCTAACCCTAATCCTAACCCTAACCCTAACCCTAACCCTAACCCTAACCCTAACACCAACCCTAACACTAACCCTAACCCTAACCCTAACCCTAACACCAACCCTAAACCTAAACCTAACCCTAACGTTAACACCAACCCTAACCCTAACCCTAACCCTAACCCTAACCCTAACCCTAACACCAACCCTAACCCTAACCCTAACCCTAAACCTGAACCTAACACCAACCCTAACCCTAAATCAAACCCTAACACTAACACCAACCCTAACCCTAACCCTAACCTTAACCCTAACCCTAAAACATACCCTATCCCTAACCCTACCCCTAACTCTAACCCTAACCCTAACCCTAACACCAACCCTAACCCTAACCCTAACCCTAACTCTAACACAAATCCTAACCCTAATCCTAACCCTAACCCTAACCCTAACCCTAACCCTAACCCTAACCCTAACACCAACCCTAACCCTAACCCTAACCCTAACACCAACCCTAACCCTAACCCTAACCCTATGCCTAACACCAACCCTAACCCTAACCCTAACCCTAACCCTAAAACATACCCTAACCCTAACCCTAACCCTAAATCTAACCCTAACCCTAACCCTAACACCAACCCTAACCCTAACCCTAACCCTAACCCTAACACAAATCCTAACCCTAATCCTAACCCTAACCCTAACCCTAACCCTAACCCTAACCCTAACCCTAACACCAACCCTAACACTAACCCTAACCCTAACCCTAACCCTAACACCAACCCTAAACCTAAACCTAACCCTAACCCTAACACCAACCCTAACCCTAACCCTAACCCTAATTCTAACCCTAACCCTAACCCTAACACCAACCCTAACCCTAACCCTAACCCTAAACCTGAACCTAACACCAACCCTAACCCTAACTCAAACCCTAACCCTAACACCAACCCTAACCCTAACCCTACCCTTAACCCTAACCCTAAAACATACCCTAACCCTAACCCTAACCCTAACTCTAACCCTAACCCTAACCCTAACACAAACCCTAACCCTAATCCTAACCCTAACCCTAAATCTAACACCAACCCTAACCCTAACCCTAACCCTAACCCTAACCCTAACCCTAACACCAACCCTAACCCTAACCCTAACCCTAACCCTAAACCTAACACCAACCCTAACCCTAACCCAAACACTAACCCTAACACCAACCCTAACCCTAACCCTAACCCTAACCCTAACACCAACCCTAACCCTAACCCTAACCCTAACTCTAACCCTAACCCTAACCCTAACACCAACCCTAACCCTAACCCTAACCCTAACCCTAACACCAACCCTAACCCTAACACTAACCCTAACTCTAACACTAACCCTAACCCTAACCCTAACACCAACCCTAACCCTAACCCTAACCCTAACCCTAACACCAACCTTAACCCTAACACTAACCCTAACCCTAACACAAATCCTAACCCTAATCCTAACCCTAACCCTAACCCTAACCCTAACCCTAACACTAACACCAACCCTAACCCTAACCCTAACCCTAACACCAAACCTAACCCTAATCCTAACCCTAACCCTAACCCTAACACCAACCCTAACCCTAACCCTAACCCTAACCCTAACACCAACCCTAACCCTAACCCTAACCCTAACCCTATGCCTAACACGAACCCTAACCCTAAACCTAACCCTAACCCTAACACCAACCCTAACCCTAATCCTAACCCTAACCCTAACCCTAACCCTAACACTAACCCTAACCCTAACCCTATGCCTAACACGAACCCTAACCCTAAACCTAACCCTAACCCTAACACCAACCCTAACCCTAATCCTAACCCTAACCCTAACCCTAACCCTAACACTAACCCTAACCCTAACCCTAACCCTAACACCAACCCTAACCCTAACCCTAACCCTAACCCTAACCCTAACCCTAACACTAACACCAACCCTAACCCTAACCCTAACCCTAACACCAACCCTAACCCTAATCCTAACCCTAACCCTAACCCTAACACCAACCCTAACCCTAACCCTAACCCTAACCCTAACACCAACCCTAACCCTAACCCTAACCCTAACCCTATGCCTAACACGAACCCTAACCCTAAACCTAACCCTAACCCTAACACCAACCCTAACCCTAATCCTAACCCTAACCCTAACCCTAACCCTAACACTAACCCTAACCCTAACCCTATGCCTAACACGAACCCTAACCCTAAACCTAACCCTAACCCTAACACCAACCCTAACCCTAATCCTAACCCTAACCCTAACCCTAACCCTAACACTAACCCTAACCCTAACCCTAACCCTAACACCAACCCTAACCCTAACCCTAACCCTAACCCTAACCCTATACCTAACACCAACCCTAACCCTAACCCTAACCCTAACCCTAACCCTAACCCTAACCGAAACACTAACCTTAACCCTAAACCTAAACCAAACACCAACCCTAACCCTAACCCTAACCCTAACCCTAACACCAACCCTAACCCTAACCCTAACCCTAAACCCTAATCCTAACCCTAACCCTAACCCTAACCCTAACCCTAACAAGGGCAAGTTGTACTGGTCAGCGACGGGCAAGTTCTAGGCCTCGGACTAGAAGGAGCCATGGGCGTTGGTCTAGGGCTTGAGCTAGGGCTAGTGAGAGCGGTAGGCGTAGCGCTGGGGTAGGCATAGGGCAAGGGGTGGGTGTCGAGGTAAACCTCGGAGTAGGCTTTGGCCCAGGAGTTGGAGTTGTGGCTAGGGGTAGGGATGGGGGTGGGCCTATGGGTAGGGGGAGCTGTAGGGACAGGGGTAGGGGTAGGACCAGAGGTAGTGCTAGGCGTAGGCCTAGGGCGAGGGGTAGTGCTCGGGGTAACCTAACCCTAACCCTAACCCTAACCCTAACACTAACCCTAACCCTAACCCTAACACCAACCCTAACCCTAACCCTAACCCTAACCCTATGCCTAACACCAACCCTAACCCTAACCCTAACCCTAACCCTAACCCTAAAACATACCCTAACCCTAACCCTAACCCTAAATCTAACCATAACCCTAACCCTAACACCAACCCTAACCCTAACCCTAACCCTAACACAAATCCTAACCCTAATCCTAACGCTAACCCTAACCCTAACCCTAACCCTAACCCTAACCCTAACCCTAACACCAACCCTAACACTAACCCTAACCCTAACCCTAACCCTAACACCAACCCTAAACCTAAACCTAACCCTAACGTTAACACCAACCATAACCCTAACCCTAACCCTAACCCTAACCCTAACCCTAACCCTAACACCAACCCTAACCCTAACCCTAACCCTAAACCTGAACCTAACACCAACCCTAACCAAAATCAAACCCTAACACTAACACCAACCCTAACCCTAACCCTAACCTTAACCCTAACCCTAAAACATACCCTAACCCTAACCCTACCCCTAACTCTAACCCTAACCCTAACCCTAACACCAACCCTAACCCTAACCCTAACCCTAACCCTAACACAAATCCTAACCCTAATCCTAACCCTAACCCTAACCCTAACCCTAACCCTAACCATAACCCTAACACCAACCCTAACCCTAACCCTAACCCTAACCCTATGCATAACACGAACCCTAACCCTAACCCTAACCCTAACACCAACCCTAACCCTAACCCTAACCCTAACCCTAAACCTAACACCAACCCTAACCCTAACCCAAACACTAACCCTAACACCAACCCTAACCCTAACCCTAACCCTAACCCTAACACCAACCCTAACCCTAACACTAACCCTAACTCTAACCCTAACCCTAACCCTAACACCAACCCTAACCCTAACCCTAACCCTAACCCTAACACCAACCCTAACCCTAACACTAACCCTAACTCTAACACTAACCCTAACCCTAACCCTAACACCAACCCTAACCCTAACCCTAACCCTAACCCTAACACCAACCCTAACCCTAACCCTAACCCTAACCCTAACACAAATCCTAACCCTAATCCTAACCCTAACCCTAACCCTAACCCTAACACTAACACCAACCCTAACCCTAACCCTAACACCAACCCTAACCCTAACCCTAACCCTAACCCTAACCCTATGCCTAACACGAACCCTAACCCTAAACCTAACCCTAACCCTAACACCAACCCTAACCCTAATCCTAACCCTAACCCTAACCCTAACCCTAACCCTAACACTAACCCTAACCCTAACCCTAACCCTAACACCAACCCTAACCCTAACCCTAACCCTAACCCTAACCCTATACCTAACACCAACCCTAACCCTAACCCTAACCCTAACCCTAACCCTAACCCTAACCGTAAGCCTAACCCTAACCCTAAACCTAAACCTAACACCAACCCTAACCCTAACCCTAACCGTAACACCAATCCTAACCCTAACCCTAACCCTAAACCCTAATCCTAACGCTAAGCCTAACCCTAACCCTAACCCTAACAAGGGCAAGGTGTACTGGTCAGCGACGGGCAAGTTCTAGGCCTCGGACTAGAAGGAGCCATGGGCGTTGGTCTAGGGCCCGAGCTAGGGCTAGTGATAGCGGTACGCGTAGCGCTGGGGTAGGCATAGGGCAAGAGGTGGGTGTCGAGGTAAACCTCGGAGTAGGCCTAGGGCCAGGAGTGGGAGCTGTGGCTAGTGGTAGGGTTGGGGGTGGGCCTATGGGTAAGGGGAGCTGTAGGGCCAGGGGTAGTGGTAGGACCAGAGGTAGTGCTAGGCGTAGGCCTAGGGCGAGGGGTAGTGCTCGGGGTAAGGTTAGTTGAAGGGCTAGTGTTTGGCAGAGGCCCACGGGCAGTGTTAGGGTTAGGGCTCATGTTAAGCCTAGGACTAGTGGTAGTGGTAGGGGTTGGCCGAGGACTAGGGGTAGGTGTCACGAAATGGCTCCGGGTAGTCCTAGGACTCCGAACGGATGTAGGGCTGATTAGGGTGTGGCTAATGGTGGGTCCAGGGTGATTTCGTAGGACACGGGTTAGTGCTCTGGCTATAGGTAGGGCAAGGTGTACCGGTTGTCGACGGGCAAGTGCTAGGCTTCGGACTAGAGTGAGCACTGGGCGTTGGTCTAGGGCCCGAGGTAGGGCTAGTGGGAGCGTTAGGCGTAGCGCTGGAATAGGCAAAGGGCAAGGGGTGGGTGTCGGGGTAAACCTCGGAGTAGGCTTAGGACCAGGAGTGGGAGCTGTGGCTAGGGGTAGGGATGGGGGTGGGCCTATGGGTAGGGGGAACTGTAGGGACAGGGGTAGGGGTAGGACCAGAGGTAGTGCTAGGCATAGGCCTAGGGCGAGAGGTAGTGCTCGGGGTAACCTAACCCTAACCCTAACCCTAACCCTAACACTAACCCTAACCCTAACCCTAACCCTAACCCTAACACCAACCCTAACACTAACCCTAACACTAAACCTAAACCTAACACCAACCCTAACCCTAACCCAAACCCTAACGCTAACACCAACCCTAACCCTAACCCTAACCCTAACCCTAACCCTAACACCAACTCTAACCCTAACCCTAACCCTAACTCTAACCCTAACCCTAACCCTAACACCAACCCTAACCCTAACCCTAACCCTAACCCTAACACAAATCCTAACCCTAATCCTAACCCTAACCCTAAACCTAACCATAACCCTAACCCTAACACCAACCCTAACCCTAACCCTAACCCTAACACCAACCCTAACCCTAACCCTAACCCTAACCCTAACCCTAACCCTAACACCAACCCTAACCCTAACCCTAACCCTAACCCTAACCCTAACACCAACCCTAAACCTAAACCTAACCCTAACCCTAACACCAACCCTAAACCTAATCCTAACCCTAACCCTAACCCTAACACCAACCCTAACCCTAACCCTAACCCTGACCCTAACACCAACCCTAACCCTAACCCTAACCCTAACCCTAACCCTATGCCTAACACGAACCATAACCCTAACCCTAACCCTAACACCAACCCGAACCCTAACCCTAACCCTAACCCTAAACCTAACACCAACCCTAACCCTAACCCAAACACTAACCCTAACACCAACCCTAACCCTAACCCTAACCCTAACCCTAACCCTAACACCAACCCTAACCCTAACCCTAACCCTAACCCTAACACCAACCCTAACCCTAACCCTAACCCTAACCCTAACCCTATGCCTAACACGAACCATAACCCTAACCCTAACCCTAACACCAACCCTAACCCTAACCCTAACCCTAACTCTAACCCTAACCCTAACCCTAACCCTAACACCAACCCTAACCCTAACCCTAACACCAACCCTAACCCTAACCCTAACCCTAACCCTAACCCTAACCCTAACACCAACCCTAAACCTAACCCTAACCCTAAACCTAAACCTAACACCAACCCTAACCCTAACCCAAACCCTAACCC
>NW_027669371.1:1267500-1272500 GCF_964194185.1 Rhinolophus hipposideros | reverse complement strand
AACCCTAACCCTAACCGAAACCCTAACCCTAACCCTAAACCTAAACCAAACACCAACCCTAACCCTAACCCTAACCCTAACCCTAACACCAACCCTAACCCTAACCCTAACCCTAAACCCTAATCCTAACCCTAACCCTAACCCTAACCCTAACAAGGGCAAGTTGTACTGGTCAGCTACGGGCAAGTTCTAGGCCTCGGAGTAGAAGGAGCCATGGGCGTTGGTCTAGGGCCCGAGCTAGGGCTAGTGAGAGCGGTAGGCGTAGCGCTGGGGTAGGCATAGAGCAAGGGGTGGGTGTCGAGGTAAACCTCGGAGTAGGCTTTGGCCCAGGAGTTGGAGTTGTGGCTAGGGGTAGGGATGGGGGTGGGCCTATGGGTAGGGGGAGCTGTAGGGACAGGGGTAGGGGTAGGACCAGAGGTAGTGCTAGGCGTAGGCCTAGGGCGAGGGGTAGTGCTCGGGGTAACCTAACCCTAACCCTAACCCTAACCCTAACACTAACCCTAACCCTAACCCTAACACCAACCCTAACCCTAACCCTAACCCTAACCCTATGCCTAACACCAACCCTAACCCTAACCCTAACCCTAACCCTAAAACATACCCTAACCCTAACCCTAACCCTAAATCTAACCCTAACCCTAACCCTAACACCAACCCTAACCCTAACCCTAACCCTAACTCTAACCCTAACCCTAACCCTAACACCAACCCTAACCCTAACCCTAACTCTAACCCTAACCCTAACCCTAACCCTAACCCTAACACCAACCCTAACCCTAACCCTAACCCTAACCCTAAACCTAACACCAACCCTAACCCTAACCCAAACACTAACCCTAACACCAACCCTAACCCTAACCCTAACCCTAACCCTAACACCAACCCTAACCCTAACCCTAACCCTAACTCTAACCCTAACCCTAACCCTAACACCAACCCTAACCCTAACCCTAACCCTAACCCTAACACCAACCCTAACCCTAACACTAACCCTAACTCTAACACTAACCCTAACCCTAACCCTAACACCAACCCTAACCCTAACCCTAACCCTAACCCTAACACCAACCCTAACCCTAACCCTAACCCTAACACAAATCCTAACCCTAATCCTAACCCTAACCCTAACCCTAACCCTAACACTATCACCAACCCTAACCCTAACCCTAACCCTAACACGAACCCTAACCCTAATCCTAACCCTAACCCTAACCCTAACACCAACCCTAACCCTAACCCTAACCCTAACCCTAACCCTAACACCAACCCTAACCCTAACCCTAACCCTAACCCTATGCCTAACACGAACCCTAACCCTAAACCTAACCCTAACCCTAACACCAACCCTAACCCTAATCCTAACCCTAACCCTAACCCTAACCCTAACCCTAACCCTAACACTAACCCTAACCCTAACCCTAACCCTAACACCAACCCTAACCCTAACCCTAACCCTAACCCTAACCCTATACCTAACACCAACCCTAACCCTAACCCTAACCCTAACCCTAACCCTAACCCTAACCGTAACCCTAACCCTAACCCTATACCTAAACCTAACACCAACCCTAACCCTAACCCTAACCGTAACACCAATCCTAACCCTAACCCTAACCCTAAACCCTAATCCTAACGCTAAGCCTAACCCTAACCCTAACCCTAACAAGGGCAAGGTGTACTGGTCAGCGACGGGCAAGTTCTAGGCCTCGGACTAGAAGGAGCCATGGGCGTTGGTCTAGGGCCCGAGGTAGGGCTAGTGATAGCGGTAGGCGTAGCGCTGGGGTAGGCATAGGGCAAGAGGTGGGTGTCGAGGTAAACCTCGGAGTAGGCCTAGGGCCAGGAGTGGGAGCTGTGGCTAGTGGTAGGGTTGGGGGTGGGCCTATGGGTAAGGGGAGCTGTAGGGCCAGGGGTAGTGGTAGGACCAGAGGTAGTGCTAGGCGTAGGCCTAGGGCGAGGGGTAGTGCTCGGGGTAGGGTTAGTTGAAGGGCTAGTGTTTGGCAGAGGCCCACGGGTAGTGTTAGGGTTAGGGCTCATGTTAAGCCTAGGACTAGTGGTAGTGGTAGGGGTTGGCCGAGGACTAGGGGTAGGTGTCACGAAATGGCTCCGGGTAGTCCTAGGACTCCGAACTGATGTAGGGCTGATTAGGGTGTGGCTAATGGTGGGTCCAGGGTGATTTCGTAGGACACGGGTTAGTGCTCTGGCTATAGGTAGGGCAAGGTGTACCGGTTGTCGACGGGCAAGTGCTAGGCTTCGGACTAGAGTGAGCACTGGGCGTTGGTCTAGGGCCCGAGGTAGGGCTAGTGGGAGCGGTAGGCGTAGCGCTGGAATAGGCAAAGGGCAAGGGGTGGGTGTCGGGGTAAACCTCGGATTAGGCTTAGGACCAGGAGTGGGAGCTGTGGCTAGGGGTAGGGATGGGGGTGGGCCTATGGGTAGGGGGAGCTGTAGGGACAGGGGTAGGGGTAGGACCAGAGGTAGTGCTAGGCGTAGGCCTAGGGCGAGAGGTAGTGCTCGGGGTAACCTAACCCTAACCCTAACCCTAACCCTAACCCTAACACTAACCCTAACCCTAACCCTAACCCTAACACCAACCCTAACCCTAAACCTAACCCTAACCCTATACCTAACACCAACCCTAACCCTAACCCTAACCCTAACCCTAACACCAACCCTAACCCTAACCCTAACCCTAACCCTAACCCTAACACCAACCCTAAACGTAAACCTAACCCTAACCCTAACACCAACCCTAACCCTAACCCTAACCCTAACCCTAACCTTAACCCTAACCCTAACCCTAACCCTAACACCAACCCTAACACTAACCCTAACACTAGACCTAAACCTAACACCAACCCTAACCCTAACCCAAACCCTAACGCTAACACCAACCCTAACCCTAACCCTAACCCTAACCCTAACCCTAACCCTAACACCAACCCTAACCCTAACCCTAACCCTAACTCTAACCCTAACCCTAACCCTAACACCAACCCTAACCCTAACCCTAACCCTAACCCTAACACAAATCCTAACCCTAATCCTAACCCTAACCCTAACCCTAACCCTAACCCTAACCCTAACCCTAACCCTAACACCAACCCTAACCCTAACCCTAACACCAACCCTAACCCTAAACCTTACCCTAACCCTAACCCTAACACCAACCCTAACCCTAACCCTAAACCTAACAAAAACCCTAACCCTAATCCTAACCCTAACCCTAACCCTAACCCTAACACCAACCCTAACCATAACCCTAACCCTAACCCTAAACCTAACACCAACCCTAACCCTAACCCTAACCCTAACCCTAACACCAACCCTAACCCTAACCCTAACCCTAAACCCTTATCCTAACCCTAACCCTAACCCTAACCCTAACCCTAACAAGGGCAAGTTGTACTGGTCAGCGACGGGCAAGTTCTAGGCCTCGGACTAGAAGGAGCCATGGGCGTTGGTCTAGGGCACGAGCTAGGGCTGGTGAGAGCGGTAGGCGTAGCGCTGGGGTAGGGTTAGGGCAAGGGGTGGGTGTCGAGGTAAACCTCGGAGTAGGCCTAGGGCCAGGAGTGGGAGCTGTGGCTAGGGGTAGGGATGGGGGTGGGCCTATGGGTAGGGGGAGCTGTAGGGACAGGGGTAGGGGTAGGACCAGAGGTAGTGCTAGGCGTAGGCCTAGGGCGAGGGGTAGTGCTCGGGGTAACCTAACCCTAACCCTAACCCTAACCCTAAAACTAACCCTAACCCTAACCCTAAACGTAAACCTAACCCTAACCCTAACACCAACCCTAACCCTAACCCTAACCCTAACACCAACCCTAACCCTAAACCTAACCCTAACCCTAACCCTAACACCAACCCTAACCCTAACCCTAACCCTAACCCTAACACCAACCCTAACCCTAACCCTAACCCTATGCCTAACACGAACCCTAACCCTAAACCTAACCCTAACCCTAACACCAACCTCAACCCTAATCCTAACTCTAACCCTAACCCTAACCCTAACACTAACCCTAACCCTAACCCTAACCCTAACACCAACCCTAACCCTAACCCTAACCCTAACACCAACCCTAACCCTAACCCTAACCCTAACCCTAACCCTATACCTAACACCAACCCTAACCCTAACCCTAACCCTAACCCTAACCCTAACCCTAACCGTAACCCTAACCCTAACCCTAAACCTAAACCTAACACCAACCCTAACCCTAACCCTAACCGTAACACCAATCCTAACCCTAACCCTAACCCTAAACCCTAATCCTAACGCTAAGCCTAACCCTAACCCTAACCCTAACAAGGGCAAGGTGTACTGGTCAGCGACGGGCAAGTTCTAGGCCTCGGACTAGAAGGAGCCATGGGCGTTGGTCTAGGGCCCGAGCTAGGGCTAGTGATAGCGGTAGGCGTAGCGCTGGTGTAGGCATAGGGCAAGAGGTGGGTGTCGAGGTAAACCTCGGAGTACGCCTAGGGCCAGGAGTGGGAGCTGTGGCTAGTGGTAGGGTTGGGGGTGGGCCTATGGGTAAGGGGAGCTGTAGGGCCAGGGGTAGTGGTAGGACCAGAGGTAGTGCTAGGCGTAGGCCTAGGGCGAGGGGTAGTGCTCGGGGTAGGGTTAGTTGAAGGGCTAGTGTTTGGCAGAGGCCCACGGGTAGTGTTAGGGTTAGGGCTCATGTTAAGCCTAGGACTAGTGGTAGTGGTAGGGGTTGGCCGAGGACTAGGGGTAGGTGTCAAGAAATGGCTCCGGGTAGTCCTAGGACTCCGAACGGATGTAGGGCTGATTAGGGTGTGGCTAATGGTGGGTCCAGGGTGATTTCGTAGGACACGGGTTAGTGCTCTGGCTATAGGTAGGGCAAGGTGTACCGGTTGTCGACGGGCAAGTGCTAGGCTTCGGACTAGAGTGAGCACTGGGCGTTGGTCTAGGGCCCGAGGTAGGGCTAGTGGGAGCGGTAGGCGTAGCGCTGGAATAGGCAAAGGGCAAGGGGTGGGTGTCGGGGTAAACCTCG
>NW_027669371.1:1250000-1257500 GCF_964194185.1 Rhinolophus hipposideros | reverse complement strand
AACACCAACCCTAACCCTAACCCTAACCCTAACACCAACCCTAACCCTAATCCTAACCCTAACCCTAACCCTAACACCAACCCTAACCCTAACCCTAACCCTAACCCTAACACCAACCCTAACCCTAACCCTAACCCTAACCCTATGCCTAACACGAACCCTAACCCTAAACCTAACCCTAACCCTAACACCAACCCTAACCCTAATCCTAACCCTAACCCTAACCCTAACCCTAACACTAACCCTAACCCTAACCCTATGCCTAACACGAACCCTAACCCTAAACCTAACCCTAACCCTAACACCAACCCTAACCCTAATCCTAACCCTAACCCTAACCCTAACCCTAACACTAACCCTAACCCTAACCCTAACCCTAACACCAACCCTAACCCTAACCCTAACCCTAACCCTAACCCTATACCTAACACCAACCCTAACCCTAACCCTAACCCTAACCCTAACCCTAACCGAAACCCTAACCCTAACCCTAAACCTAAACCAAACACCAACCCTAACCCTAACCCTAACCCTAACCCTAACACCAACCCTAACCCTAACCCTAACCCTAAACCCTAATCCTAACCCTAACCCTAACCCTAACCCTAACCCTAACAAGGGCAAGTTGTACTGGTCAGCGACGGGCAAGTTCTAGGCCTCGGACTAGAAGGAGCCATGGGCGTTGGTCTAGGGCCCGAGCTAGGGCTAGTGAGAGCGGTAGGCGTAGCGCTGGGGTAGGCATAGAGCAAGGGGTGGGTGTCGAGGTAAACCTCGGAGTAGGCTTTGGCCCAGGAGTTGGAGTTGTGGCTAGGGGTAGGGATGGGGGTGGGCCTATGGGTAGGGGGAGCTGTAGGGACAGGGGTAGGGGTAGGACCAGAGGTAGTGCTAGGCGTAGGCCTAGGGCGAGGGGTAGTGCTCGGGGTAACCTAACCCTAACCCTAACCCTAACCCTAACACTAACCCTAACCCTAACCCTAACACCAACCCTAACCCTAACCCTAACCCTAACCCTATGCCTAACACCAACCCTAAACCTAACCCTAACCCTAACCCTAACCCTAAAACATACCCTAACCCTAACCCTAACCCTAAATCTAACCCTAACCCTAACCCTAACACCAACCCTACCCTAACCCTAACCCTAACACAAATCCTAACCCTAATCCTAACCCTAACCCTAACCCTAACCCTAACCCTAACCCTAACACTAAACCTAACACTAACCCTAACCCTAACCCTAACCCTAACACCAACCCTAAACCTAAACCTAACCCTAACGTTAACACCAACCCTAACCCTAACCCTAACCCTAACCCTAACCCTAACCCTAACCCTAACACCAACCCTAACCCTAAACCTAACCCTAAACCTGAACCTAACACCAACCCTAACCCTAACTCAAACCCTAACACTAACACCAACCCTAACCCTAACCCTAACCCTAACACCAACCCTAACCCTAACCCTAACCCTAACCCTAACACAAATCCTAACCCTAATCCTAACCCTAACCCTAACCCTAACCCTAACCCTAACCCTAACCCTAACACGAACCCTAACCCTAACCCTAACCCTAACACCAACCCTAACCCTAACCCTAACCCTAACCCTAAACCTAACACCAACCCTAACCCTAACCCAAACACTAACCCTAACACCAACCCTAACCCTAACCCTAACCCTAACCCTAACACCAACCCTAACCCTAACCCTAACCCTAACTCTAACCCTAACCCTAACCCTAACACCAACCCTAACCCTAACCCTAACCCTAACACCAACCCTAACCCTAACACTAACCCTAACTCTAACACTAACCCTAACCCTAACCCTAACACCAACCCTAACCCTAACCCTAACCCTAACCCTAACACCAACCCTAACCCTAACCCTAACCCTAACCCTAACACAAATCCTAACCCTAATCCTAACCCTAACCTTAACCCTAACCCTAACCCTAACACTAACACCAACCCTAACCCTAATCCTAACCCTAACACGAACCCTAACCCTAATCCTAACCCTAACCCTAACCCTAACACCAACCCTAACCCTAACACTAACCCTAACCCTAACCCTAACACCAACCCTAACCCTAACCCTAACCCTAACCCTAACCCTATGCCTAACACGAATCCTAACCCTAAACCTAACCCTAACCCTAACACCAACCCTAACCCTAATCCTAACCCTAACCCTAACCCTAACCCTAACCCTAACACAAATCCTAACCCTAATCCTAACCCTAACCCTAACCCTAACCCTAAACCTAACACTAACACCAACCCTAACCCTAACCCTAACTCTAACACCAACCCTAACCCTAATCCTAACCCTAACCCTAACCCTAACACCAACCCTAACCCTAACCCTAACCCTAACCCTAACACCAACCCTAACCCTAACCCTAACCCTAACCCTATGCCTAACACGAACCCTAACCCTAAACCTAACCCTAACCCTAACACCAACCCTAACCCTAATCCTAACCCTAACCCTAACCCTAACCCTAACACTAACCCTAACCCTAACCCTATGCCTAACACGAACCCTAACCCTAAACCTAACCCTAACCCTAACACCAACCCTAACCCTAATCCTAACCCTAACCCTAACCCTAACCCTAACACTAACCCTAACCCTAACCCTAACCCTAACACCAACCCTAACCCTAACCCTAACCCTAACCCTAACCCTAACCCTATACCTAACACCAACCCTAACCCTAACCCTAACCCTAACCCTAACCCTAACCGAAACCCTAACCCTAACCCTAAACCTAAACCAAACACCAACCCTAACCCTAACCCTAACCCTAACCCTAACACCAACCCTAACCCTAACCCTAACCCTAAACCCTAATCCTAACCCTAACCCTAACCCTAACTTTAACCCTAACAAGGGCAAGTTGTACTGGTCAGCGACGGGCAAGTTCTAGGCCTCGGACTAGAAGGAGCCATGGGCGTTGGTCTAGGGCCCGAGCTAGGGCTAGTGAGAGCGGTAGGCGTAGCGCTGGGGTAGGCATAGAGCAAGGGGTGGGTGTCGAGGTAAACCTCGGAGTAGGCTTTGGCCCAGGAGTTGGAGTTGTGGCTAGGGGTAGGGATGGGGGTGGGCCTATGGGTAGGGGGAGCTGTAGGGACAGGGGTAGGGGTAGGACCAGAGGTAGTGCTAGGCGTAGGCCTAGGGCGAGGGGTAGTGCTCGGGGTAACCTAACCCTAACCCTAACCCTAACCCTAACACTAACCCTAACCCTAACCCTAACACCAACCCTAACCCTAACCCTAACCCTAACCCTATGCCTAACACCAACCCTAAACCTAACCCTAACCCTAACCCTAACCCTAAAACATACCCTAACCCTAACCCTAACCCTAAATCTAACCCTAACCCTAACCCTAACACCAACCCTACCCTAACCCTAACCCTAACACAAATCCTAACCCTAATCCTAACCCTAACCCTAACCCTAACCCTAACCCTAACCCTAACCCTAACACCAAACCTAACACTAACCCTAACCCTAACCCTAACCCTAACACCAACCCTAAACCTAAACCTAACCCTAACGTTAACACCAACCCTAACCCTAACCCTAACCCTAACCCTAACACTAACCCTAACCCTAACACCAACCCTAACCCTAAACCTAACCCTAAACCTGAACCTAACACCAACCCTAACCCTAACTCAAACCCTAACACTAACACCAACCCTAACCCTAACCCTAACCCTAACACCAACCCTAACCCTAACCCTAACCCTAACCCTAACACAAATCCTAACCCTAATCCTAACCCTAACCCTAACCCTAACCCTAACCCTAACCCTAACCCTAACACGAACCCTAACCCTAACCCTAACCCTAACACCAACCCTAACCCTAACCCTAACCCTAACCCTAAACCTAACACCAACCCTAACCCTAACCCAAACACTAACCCTAACACCAACCCTAACCCTAACCCTAACCCTAACCCTAACACCAACCCTAACCCTAACCCTAACCCTAACTCTAACCCTAACCCTAACCCTAACACCAACCCTAACCCTAACCCTAACCCTAACACCAACCCTAACCCTAACACTAACCCTAACTCTAACACTAACCCTAACCTTAACCCTAACACCAACCCTAACCCTAACCCTAACCCTAACCCTAACACCAACCCTAACCCTAACCCTAACCCTAACCCTAACACAAATCCTAACCCTAATCCTAACCCTAACCCTAACCCTAACCCTAACCCTAACACTAACACCAACCCTAACCCTAACCCTAACCCTAACACGAACCCTAACCCTAATCCTAACCCTAACCCTAACCCTAACACCAACCCTAACCCTAACACTAACCCTAACCCTAACCCTAACACCAACCCTAACCCTAACCCTAACCCTAACCCTAACCCTATGCCTAACACGAACCCTAACCCTAAACCTAACCCTAACCCTAACACCAACCCTAACCCTAATCCTAACCCTAACCCTAACCCTAACCCTAACCCTAACACTAACCCTAACCCTAACCCTAACCCTAACACCAACCCTAACCCTAACCCTAACCCTAACCCTAACCCTATACCTAACACCAACCCTAACCCTAACCCTAACCCTAACCCTAACCCTAACCCTAACCGTAACCCTAACCCTAACCCTAAACCTAAACCTAACACCAACCCTAACCCTAACCCTAACCGTAACACCAATCCTAACCCTAACCCTAACCCTAAACCCTAATCCTAACGCTAAGCCTAACCCTAACCCTAACCCTAACAAGGGCAAGGTGTACTGGTCAGCGACGGGCAAGTTCTAGGCCTCGGACTAGAAGGAGCCATGGGCGTTGGTCTAGGGCCCGAGCTAGGGCTAGTGATAGCGGTAGGCGTAGCGCTGGGGTAGGCATAGGGCAAGAGGTGGGTGTCGAGGTAAACCTCGGAGTAGGCCTAGGGCCAGGAGTGGGAGCTGTGGCTAGTGGTAGGGTTGGGGGTGGGCCTATGGGTAAGGGGAGCTGTAGGGCCAGGGGTAGTGGTAGGACCAGAGGTAGTGCTAGGCGTAGGCCTAGGGCGAGGGGTAGTGTTCGGGGTAGGGTTAGTTGAAGGGGTAGTGTTTGGCAGAGGCCCACGGGTAGTGTTAGGGTTAGGGCTCATGTTAAGCCTAGGACTAGTGGTAGTGGTAGGGGTTGGCCGAGGACTAGGGGTAGGTGTCACGAAATGGCTCCGGGTAGTCCTAGGACTCCGAACGGATGTAGGGCTGATTAGGGTGTGGCTAATGGTGGGTCCAGGGTGATTTCGTAGGACACGGGTTAGTGCTCTGGCTATAGGTAGGGAAGGTGTACCGGTTGTCGACGGGCAAGTGCTAGGCTTCGGACTAGAGTGAGCACTGGGCGTTGGTCTAGGGCCCGAGGTAGGGCTAGTGGGAGCGGTAGGCGTAGCGCTGGAATAGTCAAAGGGCAAGGGGTGGGTGTCGGGGTAAACCTCGGAGTAGGCTTAGGACCAGGAGTGGGAGCTGTGGCTAGGGGTAGGGATGGGGGTGGGCCTATGGGTAGGGGGAGCTGTAGGGACAGGGGTAGGGGTAGGACCAGAGGTAGTGCTAGGCGTAGGCCTAGGGCGAGAGGTAGTGCTCGGGGTAACCTAACCCTAACCCTAACCCTAACCCTAACACTAACCCTAACCCTAACCCTAACCCTAACACCAACCCTAACCCTAAACCTAACCCTAACCCTATACCTAACACCAACCCTAACCCTAACCCTAACCCTAACCCTAACACCAACCCTAACCCTAACCCTAACCCTAACCCTAACCCTAACACCAACCCTAAACGTAAACCTAACCCTAACCCTAACACCAACCCTAACCCTAACCCTAACCCTAACCCTAACCTTAACCCTAACCCTAACCCTAACCCTAACACCAACCCTAACACTAACCCTAACACTAGACCTAAACCTAACACCAACCCTAACCCTAACCCAAACCCTAACGCTAACACCAACCCTAACCCTAACCCTAACCCTAACCCTAACCCTAACACCAACCCTACCCCTAACCCTAACCCTAACTCTAACCCTAACCCTAACCCTAACACCAACCCTAACCCTAACCCTAACCCTAACCCTAACACAAATCCTAACCCTAATCCTAACCCTAACCCTAACCCTAACCCTAACCCTAACCCTAACCCTAACACCAACCCTAACCCTAACCCTAACCCTAACACCAACCCTAACCCTAAACCTTACCCTAACCCTAACCCTAACACCAACCCTAACCCTAACCCTAAACCTAACACAAACCCTAACCCTAATCCTAACCCTAACCCTAACCCTAACCCTAACACCAACCCTAACCGTAACCCTAACCCTAACCCTAAACCTAACACCAACCCTAACCCTAACCCTAACCCTAACCCTAACACCAACCCTAACCCTAACCCTAACCCTAAACCCTTATCCTAACCCTAACCCTAACCCTAACCCTAACCCTAACAAGGGCAAGTTGTACTGGTCAGCGACGGGCAAGTTCTAGGCCTCGGACTAGAAGGAGCCATGGGCGTTGGTCTAGGGCACGAGCTAGGGCTGGTGAGAGCGGTAGGCGTAGCGCTGGGGTAGGCATAGGGCAAGGGGTGGGTGTCGAGGTAAACCTCGGAGTAGGCCTAGGGCCAGGAGTGGGAGCTGTGGCTAGGGGTAGGGATGGGGGTGGGCCTATGGGTAGGGGGAGCTGTAGGGACAGGGGTAGGGGTAGGACCAGAGGTAGTGCTAGGCGTAGGCCTAGGGCGAGGGGTAGTGCTCGGGGTAACCTAACCCTAACCCTAACCCTAACCCTAAAACTAACCCTAACCCTAACCCTAACCCTAACACCAACCCTAAGCCTAAACCTAACCCAAACCCTATACCTAACACCAACCCTAACCCTAACCCTAACCCTAACCCTAACACCCACCCTAACCCTAACCCTAACCCTAACCCTAACCCTAACACCAACCCTAAACGTAAACCTAACCCTAACCCTAACACCAACCCTAACCCTAACCCTAACCCTAACACCAACCCTAACCCTAAACCTAACCCTAACCCTAACCCTAACACCAACCCTAACCCTAACCCTAACCCTAACCCTAACACCAACCCTAACCCTAACCCTAACCCTAACCCTATGCCTAACACGAACCCTAACCCTAAACCTAACCCTAACCCTAACACCAACCTCAACCCTAATCCTAACTCTAACCCTAACCCTAACCCTAACACTAACCCTAACCCTAACCCTAACCCTAACACCAACCCTAACCCTAACCCTAACCCTAACCCTAACCCTAACACCAACCCTAACCCTAACCCTAACCCTAACCCTAACCCTATACCTAACACCAACCCTAACCCTAACCCTAACCCTAACCCTAACCCTAACCCTAACCGTAACCCTAACCCTAACCCTAAACCTAAACCTAACACCAACCCTAACCCTAACCCTAACCGTAACACCAATCCTAACCCTAACCCTA
>NW_027669371.1:1237500-1245000 GCF_964194185.1 Rhinolophus hipposideros | reverse complement strand
CCTAACCCTAACCCTAACACCAACCCTAACCCTAACCCTAAACACTAATCCTAACCCTAACCCTAACCCTAACCCTAACCCTAACAAGGGCAAGTTGTACTGGTCAGCGACGGGCAAGTTCTAGGCCTCGGACTAGAAGGAGCCATGGGCGTTGGTCTAGAGCCCGAGCTGGGCTAGTGAGAGCGGTAGGCGTAGCGCTGGGGTAGGCATAGGGCAAGAGGTGGGTGTCGAGGTAAACCTCTCAGTAGGTTTGGCCCAGGAGTTGGAGTTGTGGCTATGGGTAGGGATGGGGGTGGGCCTATGGGTAGGGGGAGCTGTAGGGACAGGGGTAGGGGTAGGACCAGAGGTAGTGCTAGGCGTAGGCCTAGGGCGAGGGGTAGTGCTCGGGGTAACCTAACCCTAACCCTAACCCTAACACTAACCCTAACCCTAACCCTAACACCAACCCTAACCCTAACCCTAACCCTAACCCTATGCCTAACACCAACCCTAACCCTAACCCTAACCCTAAAACATACCCTAACCCTAACCCTAACCCTAACTCTAACCCTAACCCTAACCCTAACACCAACCCTAACCCTAACCCTAACACAAATCCTAACCCTAATCCTAACCCTAACCCTAACCCTAACCCTAACCCTAACCCTAACCCTAACACCAACCCTAACACTAACCCTAATTCTAAACCTAACCCTAACACCAACCCTAAACCTAAAAATAACCCTAACCCTAACAACAACCCTAATCCTAACCCTAACCCTAACCCTAACCCTAACCCTAACCCTAACACCAACCCTAACCCTAACCCTAACCCTAAACCTGAACCTAACACCAACCCTAACCCTAACCCAAACCCTAACCCTAACACCAACCCTAACCCTAACCCTAACCTTAACCCTAACCCTAAAACATACCCTAACCCTAACCCTAACCCTAACTCTAACCCTAACCCTAACCCTAACACCAACCCTAACCCTAACCCTAACCCTAACCCTAACCGTAACCCTAACCCTAACCCTAAACCTAAACCTAACACCAACCCTAACCCTAACCCTAACCGTAACACCAATCCTAACCCTAACCCTAACCCTAAACCCTAATCCTAACGCTAAGCCTAACCCTAACCCTAACCCTAACAAGGGCAAGGTGTACTGGTCAGCGACGGGCAAGTTCTAGGCCTCGGACTAGAAGGAGCCATGGGCGTTGGTCTAGGGCCCGAGCTAGGGCTAGTGATAGCGGTAGGCGTAGCGCTGGGGTAGGCATAGGGCAAGAGGTGGGTGTCGAGGTAAACCTCGGAGTAGGCCTAGGGCCAGGAGTGGGAGCTGTGGCTAGTGGTAGGGTTGGGGGTGGGCCTATGGGTAAGGGGAGCTGTAGGGCCAGGGGTAGTGGTAGGACCAGAGGTAGTGCTAGGCGTAGGCCTAGGGCGAGGGGTAGTGCTCGGGGTAGGGTTAGTTGAAGGGCTAGTGTTTGGCAGAGGCCCACGGGCAGTGTTAGGGTTAGGGCTCATGTTAAGCCTAGGACTAGTGGTAGTGGTAGGGGTTGGCCGAGGACTAGGGGTAGGTGTCACGAAATGGCTCCGGGTAGTCCTAGGACTCCGAACGGATGTAGGGCTGATTAGGGTGTGGCTAATGGTGGGTCCAGGGTGATTTCGTAGGACACGGGTTAGTGCTCTGGCTATAGGTAGGGCAAGGTGTACCGGTTGTCGACGGGCAAGTGCTAGGCTTCGGACTAGAGTGAGCACTGGGCGTTGGTCTAGGGCCCGAGGTAGGGCTAGTGGGAGCGGTAGGCGTAGCGCTGGAATAGGCAAAGGGCAAGGGGTGGGTGTCGGGGTAAACCTCGGAGTAGGCTTAGGACCAGGAGTGGGAGCTGTGGCTAGGGGTAGGGATGGGGGTGGGCCTATGGGTAGTGGGAGCTGTAGGGAGAGGGGTAGGGGTAGGACCAGAGGTAGTGCTAGGCGTAGGCCTAGGGCGAGAGGTAGTGCTCGGGGTAACCTAACCCTAACCCTAACCCTAACCCTAACACTAACCCTAACCCTAACCCTAACCCTAACACCAACCCTAACCCTAAACCTAACCCTAACCCTATACCTAACACCAACCCTAACCCTAACCCTAACCCTAACCCTAACACCAACCCTAACCCTAACCCTAACCCTAACCCTAACCCTAACACCAACCCTAAACGTAAACCTAACCCTAACCCTAACACCAACCCTAACCCTAACCCTAACCCTAACCCTAACCTTAACCCTAACCCTAACCCTAACCCTAACACCAACCCTAACACTAACCCTAACACTAAACCTAAACCTAACACCAACCCTAACCCTAACCCAAACCCTAACGCTAACACCAACCCTAACCCTAACCCTAACCCTAACCCTAACCCTAACCCCAACCCTAACCCTAACCCTAACCCTAACTCTAACCCTAACCCTAACCCTAACACCAACCCTAACCCTAACTCTTACCCTAACCCTAACACAAATCCTAACCCTAATCCTAACCCTAACCCTAACCCTAACCCTAACCCTAACCCTAACCCTAACACCAACCCTAACCCTAACCCTAACCCTAACACCAACCCTAATCCTAAACCTTACCCTAACCCTAACCCTAACACCAACCCTAACCCTAACCCTAAACCTAACACAAACCCTAACCCTAATCCTAACCCTAACCCTAACCCTAACCCTAACACCAACCCTAACCGTAACCCTAACCCTAACCCTAAACCTAACACCAACCCTAACCCTAACCCTAACCCTAACCCTAACACCAACCCTAACCCTAACCCTAACCCTAAACCCTTATCCTAACCCTAACCCTAACCCTAACCCTAACCCTAACAAGGGCAAGTTGTACTGGTCAGCGACGGGCAAGTTCTAGGCCTCGGACTAGAAGGAGCCATGGGCGTTGGTCTAGGGCACGAGCTAGGGCTGGTGAGAGCGGTAGGCGTAGCGCTGGGGTAGGCATAGGGCAAGGGGTGGGTGTCGAGGTAAACCTCGGAGTAGGCCTAGGGCCAGGAGTGGGAGCTGTGGCTAGGGGTAGGGATGGGGGTGGGCCTATGGGTAGGGGGAGCTGTAGGGACAGGGGTAGGGGTAGGACCAGAGGTAGTGCTAGGCGTAGGCCTAGGGCGAGGGGTAGTGCTCGGGGTAACCTAACCCTAACCCTAACCCTAACCCTAAAACTAACCCTAACCCTAACCCTAACCCTAAAACCAACCCTAAGCCTAAACCTAACCCAAACCCTATACCTAACACCAACCCTAACCCTAACCCTAACCCTAACCCTAACACCCACCCTAACCCTAACCCTAACCCTAACCCTAACCCTAACACCAACCCTAAACGTAAACCTAACCCTAACCCTAACACCAACCCTAACCCTAACCCTAACCCTAACACCAACCCTAACCCTAAACCTAACCCTAACCCTAACCCTAACACCAACCCTAACCCTAACCCTAACCCTAACCCTAACACCAACCCTAACCCTAACCCTAACCCTAACCCTATGCCTAACACGAACCCTAACCCTAAACCTAACCCTAACCCTAACACCAACCTCAACCCTAATCCTAACTCTAACCCTAACCCTAACCCTAACACTAACCCTAACCCTAACCCTAACCCTAACACCAACCCTAACCCTAACCCTAACCCTAACCCTAACCCTATACCTAACACCAACCCTAACCCTAACCCTAACTCTAACCCTAACCCTAACCCTAACCGTAACCCTAACCCTAACCCTAAACCTAAACCAAACACCAACCCTAACCCTAACCCTAACCCTAACACCAACCCTAACCCTAACCCTAAACCCTAATCCTAACCCTAACCCTAACCCTAATTCTAACCCTAACAAGGGCAAGTTGTACTGGTCAGCGACAAGCAAGTTCTAGGCCTCGGACTAGAAGGAGCCATGGGCGTTGGTCTAGGGCCCGAGCTAGGGCTAGTGAGAGCGGTAGGCGTAGCGCTGGGGTAGGCATAGGGCAAGGGGTGGGTGTCGAGGTAAACCTCTGAGTAGGCTTTGGCCCAGGAGTTGGAGTTGTGGCTATGGGTAGGGATGGGGGTGGGCCTATGGGTAGGGGGAGCTGTAGGGACAGGGGTAGGGGTAGGACCAGAGGTAGTGCTAGGCGTAGGCCTAGGGCGAGGGGTAGTGCTCGGGGTAACCTAACCCTAACCCTAACCCTAACACTAACCCTAACCCTAACCCTAACACCAACCCTAACCCTAACCCTAACCCTAACCCTATGCCTAACACCAACCCTAACCCTAACCCTAACCCTAAAACATACCCTAACCCTAACCCTAACCCTAACTCTAACCCTAACCCTAACCCTAACACCAACCCTAACCCTAACCCTAACACAAATCCTAACCCTAATCCTAACTCTAACCCTAACCCTAACCCTAACCCTAACCCTAACACCAACCCTAACACTAACCCTAATTCTAAACCTAACCCTAACACCAACCCTAAACCTAAACCTAACCCTAACCCTAACAACAACCCTAACCCTAACCCTAACCCTAACCCTAACCCTAACCCTAACACCAACCCTAACCCTAACCCTAACCCTAAACCTGAACCTAACACCAACCCTAACCCTAACCCAAACCCTAACCCTAACACCAACCCTAACACTAACCCTAACATTAACCCTAACCCTAAAACATACCCTAACCCTAACCCTAACCCTAACTCTAACCCTAACCCTAACCCTAACACCAACCCTAACCCTAACCCTAACCCTAACCCTAACACCAAACCTAACCCTAACCCTAACCCTAACACCAACCCTAACCCTAATCCTAACCCTAACCCTAAATCTAACACCAACCCTAACCCTAACCTTAACCCTAACCCTAACACAACCCTAACCCTAACCCTAACCCTAACCCTAACCCTATGCCTAACACGAACCCTAACCCTAACCCTAACCCTAAAACCAACCCTAACCCTAACCCTAACCCTAACCCTAAACCTAACACCAACCCTAACCCTAACCCAAACACTAACCCTAACACCAACCCTAACCCTAACCCTAACCCTAACACCAACCCTAACCCTAACCCTACCCCTAACTCTAACCCTAACCCTAACCCTAACACCAACCCTAACCCTAACCCTAACCCTAACCCTAACACCAACCCTAACCCTAACACTAATCCTAACTCTAACTCTAACCCTAACCCTAACCCTAACACCAACCCTAACCCTAACCCTAACCCTAACCCTAACCCTACCACCAACCCTAACCCTAACCCTAACTCTAACCCTAACACAAATCCTAACCCTAATCCTAACTCTAATCCTAACCCTAACCCTCACCCTAACACTAACACCAACCCTAACCGTAACCCTAACCCTAACACCAACCCTAACCCTAATCCTAACCCTAACCCTAACCCTAACACCAACCCTAACCCTAACCCTAACCCTAACCCTAACACCAAACCTAACCCTAACCCTAACCCTAACCCTAACCCTATGCCTAACACGAACCCTAACCCTAAACCTAACCCTAACCCTAACACCAACCCTAACCCTAATCCTAACCCTAACCCTAACCCTAACCCTAACACTAACCCTAACCCTTACCCTAACCCTAACACCAACCCTAACCCTAACCCTAACCCTAACACCAACCCTAACTCTAACCCTAAACCTAACACCAACCCTAACCCTAACACTAACCTTAACACCAACCCTTACCCTAACCCTAACCCTAAACCCTAATCCTAACCCTAACCCTAACCCTAACCCTAACCTTAACAAGGGCAAGGTGTAGTGGTCAGCGACGGGCAAGTTCTAGGCCTCGGACTAGAAGGAGCCATGTGCGTTGGTCTAGGGCCCGAGGTAGGGCTAGTGGGAGCGGTAGGCGTAGCGCTGGGTAGGCAAAGGGCAAGGGGTGGGTGTCGGGGTAAACCTCAGAGTAGGCCTAGGACCAGGAGGGGGAGCTGTGGCTAGGGGTAGGGATGGGGGTGGGCCTATGGGAAGGGGGAGCTATAGGGACAGGGGTAGGGGTAGGACCAGAGGTAGTGCTAGGCGTAGGCCTAGGGCGAGGAGTAGTGCTCGGGGTAACCTAACCCTAACCCAAACCCTAACCCTAACCCTAACCCTAACACTAACCCTAACCCTAACCCTAACCCTAACACCAACCCTAACCCTAACCCTAACCCTAACCCTAAACCTATACCTAACACCAACCCTAACCCTAACCCTAACCCTAAACCTAACACCAACCCTAACCCTAACCCTAACCCTAACCCTAACCCTAACCCTAACCCTAACCCTAACAGCAACCCTAACCCTAACCCTAACCCTAACACCAACCCTAACCCTAACCCTAACCCTAACCCTAACCCTATGCCTAACACCAACACTAACCCTAACCCTAACCCTAACCCTAACACCAACCCTAACCCCAATCCTAACCCTAACCCTAACCCTAACACCAACACTAACCCTAACCCTAACCCTAACCCTAACACCAACCCTAACCCTAACCCTAACCCTAACCCTAACCCTATACCTAACACCAACCCTAACCCTAACCCTAACCCTAACACCAACCCTAACACCAACCCTAACCCTAACCCTAACCCTAACCCTAAACCTAACACCAACCCAAACCCTAACCCTAACCCTAACCCTAACACCAAACCTAACCCTAACCCTAACCCTAAACCCTAATCCTAAACCTAACCCTAACACTAACCCTAACCCTAACCCTAACCCTAACAAGGGCAAGGTGTACTGGTCAGCGACGGGCAAGTTCTAGTCCTCGGACTAGAGGGAGCCATGGGCGTTGGTCTAGGGCCTGAGCTAGGGCTAGTGAGAGCGGTAGGCGTAGCGCTGGGGTAGGCATAGAGCAAGGGGTGGGTGTCGAGGTAAACCTCGGAGTAGGCCTAGGGCCAGGAGTAGGAGCTGTGGCTAGGGGTAGGGATGGGAGTGGGCCTATAAGTAGGGGGAGCTGTAGAACCAGGGGTAGGTGTAGGACCAGAGGTAGTGCTAGGCGTAAGCCTAGGGCGAGTGGTAGTGCTCGGGGTAGGGTTAGGTGAAGGGCTAGTGGTTGGCAGAGGCCCACGGGCAGTGTTAGGGTTAGGGCTCATGTTAGGCCTAGGACTAGTGGTAGTGGTAGGGGTTGGCCGAGGGCTAGGGGTAAGTGTCACGGGATGGCTCCGAGTAGTCCTAGGACTCGGAACGGGTGTAGGGATGGATTAGGGTGTGGTAAGGGTGGGTCCAGTGTGATTTCGTAGGACACGGGTTAGTGTTCTGGCTATTGGTAGGCAATGTGTACTGGTCGGAGACGGGCAAGTGCTAGGCTTCGGACTAGAGTGAGCACTGGGCGTTGGACTAGGGCCCGAGCTAGGGCTAGTGGGAGCGGTAGGCGTAGCACTGGGGTAGGCATAGGGCAAGGGGTGGGTGTCGGGGTAAACCTCGGAGTAGGCTTTGGGCCAGAGGTTGGAGTTGTGTCTAGGGGTAGGGA
>NW_027669371.1:1182500-1232500 GCF_964194185.1 Rhinolophus hipposideros | reverse complement strand
CAACCCTAACCCTAACCCTAACCCTAACCCTAACCCTAACACCAACCCTAAACCTAAACCTAACCCTAACCCTAACACCAACCCTAACCATAATCCTAACCCTAACCCTAACCCTAACACCAACCCTAAACCTAACCCTAACCATAACCCTAACACCAACCCTAACCCTAACCCTAACCCTAACCCTAAACCTAACACCAACCCTAACCCTAACCCTAACCCTAACCCTAACCCTATACCTAACACCAACCCTAACCCTAATCCTAACCCTAACCCTAACCCTAACCCTAACCCTAAACCTAAACCTAACCCTAACACCAACCCTAACCCTAAGCCTAACCCTAACCCTAACCCTATACCTAACACCAACCCTAACCCTAACCCTAACCCTAACCCTAACACCAACCCTAACACTAACCCTAACCCTAACCCTAACCCTAACACCAACCCTAACCCTAATCCTAACCCTAACCCTAACCCTAACCCTAACCCTAACCCTAACCCTATGCCTAACACCAACACTAACCCTAACCCTAACCCTAACCCTAACACCAACCCTAACCCTAATCCTAACCCTAACCCTAACCCTAACCCTAACCCTAACTCTAACCCTATGCCTAACACCAACACTAACCCTAACTCTAACCCTAACCCTAACACCAACCCTAACCCTAATCCTAACCCTAACCCTAACCCTAACCCTAACACTAAACCTAACCCTAACCCTAACCCTAAAACCAACCCTAACCCTAACCCTAACCCTAACACTAACCCTTACCCTAACCCTAACCCTAACACCAACCCTAACCCTAACCCTAACCCTAACCCTATACCTAACACCAACCCTAACCCTAACCCTAACCCTAACCCTAACACCAAACCTAACCCTAACCCAAACACTAAACCTAACCATAAACCTAACCGCAACCCTAACCCTAATCCTAACCCTAACACCAACCCTAACCCTAACCCTAACCCTAACCCTAACCCTATACCTAACACCAACCCTAACCCTAACCCTAACCCTAACACCAACCCTAACCCTAACCCTAACCCTAACCTTAACCCTAACCCTAACCATAACCCTAACACCAACCCTAACCCTAACCCTAACCCTAACCCTAACACCAACCCTAACCCTAATCCTAACCCTAACACTAACCCTAACACCAACGCTAACCCTAACCCTAACCCTAACCCTAACACCAACCCTAACCCTAACCCTAACCATAACCCTAACCTAACCCTATGCCTAACACGAAATCTAACCCTAACCCTAACCCTAACCCTAACACCAACCCTAACCCTAACTCTATCCCTAACACCAACACTAACCCTAATCCTAACCCTAACCCTAACCCTATGCAAAACACGAAACCTAACCCTAAACCTAACCCTAACCCTAACACCAACCCTAACCCTAATCCTAACCCTAACCCTAACCCTAACCCTAACCCTAACACTAACCCTAACCCTAACCCTAACCCTAACACCAACCCTAACCCTAACCCTAACCCTAACCCTAACCCTATACCTAACACCAACCCTAACCCTAACCCTAACCCTAACAGTAACCCTAACCGTAACACTAACCCTAACCCTAACCCTAAACCTAACACCAACCCTAACCCTAACCCTAACCCTAACCCTAACCCTAACACCAACCCTAACCCTAACCCTAACCCTAAACCCTAATCCTAACCCTAACCCTAACCCTAACCCTAACCCTAACCCTAACAAGGGCAAGGTGTACTGGTCAGCGACGGGCAAGTTCTAGGCCTCGGACTAGAAGGAGCCATGGGCGTTGGTCTAGGGCCCGAGGTAGGGCTTGTGGGAGAGGTAGGCGTAGCGCTGGGGTAGGCAAAGGGCAAGGGGTGAGTGTCGGGGTAAACCTCGGAATAGGCCTAGGACCAGGAGTGGGACCTGTGGCTAGGGGTAGGGATAGGGGTGGGCCTATGGGTAGGGGGAGCTGTAGGGACAGGGGTAGGGGTAGGACCAGAGGTAGTGCTAGGCGTAGGCCTAGGGCGAGGGGTAGTGCTCGGGGTAACCTAACCCTAACCCTAACACCAACCCTAACCCTAACCCTAACCCTAACACCAACCCTAACCCTAACCCTATACCTAACACCAACCCTAACCCTAACCCTAACCCTAATCCTAACACCAACCCTAACCCTAACTCTAACCCTAACCCGAACCCTAACCCTAACCCTAACCCTAACACCAACCCTAACTCTAACCCTAACGCTAACCCTAACACCAACCATAACCCTAATCCTAACCCTAACCCTAACCCTAACACCAACCCTAACCCTAACCCTAACCCTAACCCTAACACCAACCCTAACCCTAACCCTAACCCTAAACCTAACCCTAACACCAACCCTAACCCTAACCCTAACCCTAAACCCTAATCCTAACCCTAACCCTAACCCTAACCCTAACCTTAACCCTAACCCTAACCCTAACAAGGGCAAGGTGTACTGGTCAGCGACGGGCAAGTTCTAGGCCTCGGACTAGAAGGAGCCATGGGCGTTGGTCTAGGGCCCGAGGTAGGGCTAGTGGGAGAGGTAGGCGTAGCGCTGGGGTAGGCAAAGGGCAAGGGGTGGGTGTCGGGGTAAACCTCGGAGTAGGCCTAGGACCAGGAGTGGGACCTGTGGTTAGGGGTAGGGATGGGGGTGGGCCTATGGATAGGGGGAGCTGTAGGGACAGGGGTAGGGGTAGGACCAGAGGTAGTGCTAGGCGTAGGCCTAGGGCGAGGGGTAGTGCTCGGGGTAACCTAACCCTAACCCTAACCCTAACCCTAACACTAACCCTAACCCTAACCCTAACCCTAACACCAACCCTAACCCTAACCCTATACCTAACACCAACCCTAACCCTAACCCTAACCCTAACCCTAACACCAACCCTAACCCTAACCCTAACCCTAACCCTAACCCTAACCCTAACACCAACCCTAACCCTAAACCTAACCCTAACCCTAACACCAACCCTAACCCTAATCCTAACCCTAACCCTAACCCTAACACCAACCCTAACCTTAACCCTAACCCTAACCCTAACACCAACCCTAACACTAACCCTAACCCTAACCCTAACCCTAACACCAACCCTAACCCTAATCCTAACCCTAACCCTAACCCTAACCCTAACCCTAACCCTAACCCTATGCCTAACACCAACACTAACCCTAACCCTAACCCTAACCCTAACACCAACCGTAACCCTAATCCTAACCCTAACCCTAACCCTAACCTAACACTAACCCTAACCCTAACCCTAACCCTAACACCAACCCTAACCCTAACCCTAACCCTAAACCTAACCCTATGCCTAACACCAACACTAACCCTAACCCTAACCCTAACCCTAACACCAACCCTAACACTAACCCTAACCCTAACCCTAACCCTAACACCAACCCTAACCCTAATCCTAACCCTAACACTAACCCTAATCCTAACCCTAAACCTAACACCAACCCTAACCCTAACCCTAACCCTAACCCTATGCCTAACACCAACACTAACCCTAACCCTAACCCTAACCCTTACACCAACCCTAACCCTAATCCTAACCCTAACCCTAACCCTAACCCTAACACTAACCCTAACCCTAACCCTAACCCTAACACCAACCCTAACCCTAACCCTAACCCTAACCCTATACCTAACACCAACCCTAACCCTAACCCTAACCCTAACCCTAAACCTAACACCAACCCTAACCCTAACCCTAACCCTAACCCTAACACCAAACCTAGCCCTAACCCTAACCCTAAACCTAACACCAACCCTAACCCTAACCCAAACACTAACCCTAACACCAACCCTAACCCTAACACCAACCCTAACCCTAACCCTAACACTAACCCTAACCCTATACCTAACACCAACCCTAACCCTAATCCTAACCCTAACACCAACCCTAACCCTAACCCTAACCCTAACCCTATACCTAACACCAACCCTAACCCTAACCCTAACCCTAACCCTAACACTAACCCTTACCCTAACCCTAACCCTAACACCAACCCTAACCCTAACCCTAACCCTAACACTATACCTAACACCAACCCTAACCCTAACCCTAACCCTAACCCTAACACCAACCCTAACCCTAATCCTAACCCTAACCCTAACCCTAACCCTAACACCAACCCTAACCCTAACCCTAACCCTGACCCTAACCCTAAACCTAACACCAACCCTAACCCTAACCCTAAACCTAACCCTAACCCTAACACCAACCCTAACCCTAACCCTAACCCTAACACCAACCCTAACCCTAACCCTAACCATAACCCTAACCTAACCCTATGCCTAACACGAAATCTAACCCTAACCCTAACCCTAACCCTAACACCAACCCTAACCCTAACCCTAACCCTAACCCTAACCCTAACCCTAACCCTAATACCAACCCTAACCCTAACCCTAACCCTAACCCTAACACCAACCCTAACCCTAACCCTAACCCTAACCCTAACCCTAACCCTAAACCTAACACCAACACTAACCCTAACCCTAACCCTAACCCTAACAAGGGCAAGGTGTACTGGTCAGCGACGCGCAAGTCTAGGCCTCGGACTAGAGGGAGCCATCGGCGTTGGTCTAGGGCCCGAGCCTGGGCTAGTGGGAGCGGTAGGCATAGCGCTGGGGTACGCATAGGGCAAGGGGTGTCTGTCAAGGTAAACCTCAAAGTAGGCCTAGTGCCAGGAGTTGGAGCTGTGGCTAGGGGTAGGGATGGGGGTGGGCCTATAAGTAGGGGTAGCTGTAGGTCCAGGGGAAGCGGTAGGACCTGATGTAGTGCTAGGCGTTAGCCTAGGGCGAGGGGTAGTGCTCTGGGTAGGGTTAGGTGAAGGGCTTGTGGTTGGCTGATGCCCACGGGCAGTGTTAGTCTTATGGCTCATGTTAGGCCTAGGACTAGTGGTAGTGGTAGGGGTTGGCCGAGGGCTAGGGGTAGGTGTCACGGGAGGGCTGCGGGTTGTCCTAGGACTCAAAACGGGTGTAGGGCTGGATTAGGGTGTGGTAAGGGTGGGTCCAGGGTGATTTCGTAGGACACGGGTTAGTGCTCTGGCTAACGGTAGGGCAAGGTGTACTGGTCGGCGTCGGGCAGGTGGTAGGCCTCGGACTAGAGGGAGCACTGGGCGTTGGTCTAGGGCCCGAGCTAGGGCTAGTGTGAGCGGTAGGCGTAGCACTGGGGTAGGCATAGGGCAAGGGGTGGGTGTCGGGGTAAACCTCGGAGTAGGCTTTGAGCCAGAGTTTGGAGTTGTGGCTAGGGGCAGGGATGGGAGTGGGCCTATAAGTAGGGGGAGCTGTAGGGCCAGGGGTAGGGGTAGGACCAGAGGTAGTGCTAGGCGTAAGCCTAGGGCGAGGGTTAGTGCTCGGGGTAGGTTTAGGTGAAGGGCTAGTGGTTGGCAGAGGCCCACGGGCAATGTTAGGTTTAGGGCTCATGTTAGGCCTAGGACTAGTGGTAGTGGTAGGAGATGGGCGAGGGCTAGGGGTAACTGTCACGGGAGGGCTCCGGGTAGTCCTAGGACTTTGAACGGATGTAGGGCTGGATTAGGGTGTGGCTAATGGTGGTTCCAGGGTGGTTTCGTAGGACACGGGTTAGTGCTCTGGCTATCGGTAGGGCAAGGTGTACCGGTTGGCGACTGGCAAGTGCTAGGCTTCGGACTAGAGTGAGCACTGGGCGTTGGTCTAGGGCCCGAGGTAGGGCTAGTGGGAGCGGTAGGCGTAGCGCTGGGGTAGGCAAAGGGCAAGGGGTGGGTGTCGGGGTAAACCTCGGAGTAGGCCTAGGACCAGGAGTGGAGCTGTGGCTAGGGGTAGGGATGGCGGTGGGCCTATGGGTAGGGGGAGCTGTAGGGCCAGGGGTAGGGGTAGGACCAGAGGTAGTGCTAGGCGTAGGCCTAGGGCGAGGGGTAGTGCTCGGGGTAGGGTTAGTTGAAGGGCTAGCGGTTGGCAGAGGCCCACGGGCAGTGTTAGGGTTAGGGCTCATGTTAAGCCTAAAACTAGTGGTAGTGGTAGGGGTTGGCCGAGGGCTAGGTGTAGGTGTCACGGGAGGGCTCCGGGTAGTCCTAGGACTCAGAAAAGGTGTAGGGCTGGATTACGGTGTGGTAAGGGTGGGTCCAGGGTGATTTCGTAGGACACGGGTTACTGCTCTGGCTAACGGTAGGGCAAGGTGTACTGGTCGGCGACGGGCAAGTGCTAAGCCTCGGACTAGATGAGCACTGGGCTTTGGTCTAGGGCCCGAGCTAGGGCTAGTGGGAGCGATAGGCGTAGCGCTGGGGTAGGCATAGGGCAAGTGGTGGGTGTCGGGGTAAACCTCGGAGTAGGCTTTGGCCAGAGGTTGGAGTTGTGGCTAGGGGTACGAATGGGGGTGGGCCTATTAGTAGGGGGAGCTGTAGGACCAGGGGTAGGGGTAGGACCAGAGGTAGTGCTAGGCGTAAGCCTAGGGCGAGGGGTAGTGCTCGGGGTAGAATTAGGTGAAGGGCTAGTGGTTGGCAGAGGCCCACGGACAGTGTTAGGGTTAGGGCTCATGTTAGGCCTAGGACTAGTGGTAGTGGTAGGGGATAGCCGAGGGCTAGGTTAGGTGTCTCGGGAGGGCTCCGGGTAGTCCTAGGACTCCGAACGGATGTGGGGCATGATTAGGGTGTGGCTAATGGTTGGCCCAGGGTGATTTCGTAGGACAAGGGTTAGTGTTCTGGCTTTCGGTAGGGCAGGGTGTATTGGTCGGTAACGGGCAAGTGCTAGGCTTCGGACTAGAGTGAGCACTGGGCGTTGGTCTAGGGCCCGAGGTAGGGCTAGTGGGAGCGGTAGACGTAGGGCTATGTTAGGAAAAGGGCAAGGGGTGGGTGTCGGGGTAAACCTCGGAGTAGGCCTAGGACCAGGAGTGGGAGCTGTGTCTAGGGGTAGGGATGGGGGTGGGCCTATGGGTAGGGGGAGCTGTATGGCCAGGGGTAGGGGTAGGACCAGAGGTAGTGCCAGGCGTACGCCTTGGGCGAGGGGTAATGCTCGGGGTGACCTAACCCTAACCCTAACCCTAACCCTAACCCTAACCCTTCCCCTAACACCAACCCTAACCCTAATCCTAACCCTAACCCTAACACCAACCCTAAACCTAACCCTAACCCTAAACCCTAACCCTAACCCTTACCCTAACCCTAACAAGGGCAATGTGTACTAGTCAGCGACGGGCAAGTTCTAGGCCACGGACTAGAGGGAGCCATGGGCGTTGGTCTAGGGCCCGAGCTAGGGCTAGTGGGAGCGGTAGGCGTAGCGCTGGGGAAGGCATAGGGCAAGGGGTGGGTGTCGAGGTAAACCTCGGAGTAGGCCTAGGGCCAGGATTGGGAGCTGTGGCTAGGGGTAGGGGTGGGGGTGGGCCTATGGGTAGGGGGAGCTGTAGGGCCAGGGGTAGTGGTGGGACCAGAGGTAGTGCTAGGCGTAGGACTAGGGCGAGGGGTAGTGCTCGGGGTAGGGTTAGTTGAAGGGCTAGTGTTTGGCAGAGGCCCACGGGCAGTGTTAGGGTTAGGGCTCATGTTAAGCCTAGGACTAGTGGTAGTGGTAGGGGTTGGCCGAGGGCTAGGGGTAGGTGTCACGAAATGGCTCCAGGTAGTCCTAGGACTCGGAACAGGTGTAGGGCTTTATTAGGGTGTGGTAAGGGTGGGTCCAGGGTGATTTCGTAGGACACGGGTTACTGCTCTGGCTAATGGTAGGGCAAGGTGTACTGGTCGGCCTCGGGCAAGTGGTAGGCCTCTGACTAGAGAGAGCACTGGGCGTTGGTCTAGGGCCCGAGCTAGGGCTAGTGGGAGCGGTAGGCGTAGCGCAGGGGTAGGCATAGGGCAATGGGTGGGTGTCGGGGTAAACTTCGGAGGAGGCTTTGGGCCAGGAGTTGGAGTTTTGGCTAGGGGTAGGGATGGGGGTGCGCCCAAAAGTAGGGGGAGCTGTAGGGCCAGGGGTAGGGGTAGGACCAGAGGTAGTGCTAGGCGTAGGCCTAGGGCGAGGGGTAGTGCTCGGGGTAGAGTGAGTTGAAGGGCTAGTGGTTGGCAGAGGCCCACGGGCAGTGTTAGGGTTAGGGCTCATGTTAAGCCTAGGACTAGTGGTAGTGGTAGGGGTTGGCCGAGGGCTAGGGTAGGTGTCACGGGAGGGCTCCGGGTAGTCCGAAGACTCAGAACACGTGTAGGGCTGGATTAGGGTGTGGCTAATTGTGGGTCCAGGGTGATTTCGTAGGACAAGGGTTAGTGATCTGGCTATCGGTAGAACAAGGTGTACTGGTTGGCGACGGGCAAGTGCTAGGCTTCGGACAAGAGTGAGCATTGGGCGTTGTTCTAGGGCCCGAGGTAGGGCTAGTGGGAGAGGTAGGCGTAGCGCTGGGGTAGGCAAAAAGCAAGGGGTGTGTGTCGGGGTAAACCTCGGAGTAGGCCGAGGACCAGGAGTGGGAGCTGTGGCTAGGGGTAGGGATGGGGGTGGGCCTATGGGTAGGGGGAGCTGTAGTGACACTGGTAGGGGTAGGACCAGAGGTAGTGCTAGGCGTAGGCCTAGGGCGAGGGGTAGTGCTCGGGGTAACCTAACCCTAACCCTAACCCTAACCCTAACACTACCCCTAACCCTAACCATAACACCAACCCTAACCCTAACCCTAACCCTAACCCTATACCTAACACCAACCCTAAACCTAACCTTAACCCTAACCCTAACACCAACTCCTAACCCTAACCCTAACCCCAACCCTAACGCTAACCCTAACACCAACCCTAACCCTAACCCTAACCCTAACCCTGACCCTATGCCTAACACGAACCTAACCCTAACCCTAACCCTAACCCTAACACCAACCCTAACCCTAATCCTAACCCTTACTCTAACCCTAACCCTAACACTAACCCTAACCCTAACCGTAACACCAACCCTAACCCTAACCCTAACCCTAACCCTAACCCTTACCCTAACCCTAACCCTATCAAGGGCAATGTGTACTAGTCAGCAACGGGCAAGTTCTAGGCTTCGGACTAGAGGGAGCCATGGGCGTTGGTCTAGGGCCCGTGCTAGGGCTAGTGGGAGCGTTAGGCGTAGCGCTGGGGTAGGTAAAGGGAAAGGGGTGGGTGTCGAGGTAAACCTCGGAGTAGGCCTAGGGCCAGGAGTGGGAGCTGTGGCTAGGGGTAAAGGTGAGGGTGGGCCTATGGGTAGGGGGAGCTGTAGGGCCAGGGGTAGTGGTAGGACCAGAGGTAGTGCTAGGCGTAGTCCTAGAACGAGGGGTAGTGCTCGAGGTAGGGTTAGTTGAAGGACTAGTGTTTGGCAGAGGCCCACGGGCAGTGTTAGGGTTAGGGCTCATGTTAAGCCTAGGACTAGTGGTAGTGGTAGGGGTTGGCCGAGGGCTAGGGGTAGGTGTCACAAAATGGCTCCGGGTAGTCCTAGGACTCGGAACAGGTGTAGGGCTGTATTAGGGTGTGGTAAGGGTGGGTCCAGGGTGATTTTGTAGGACACGGGTTACTGCTCTGGCTAACGGTAGGGCAAGGTGTACTGGTCGGCCTCGGGCAAGAGGTAGGCCTCTGACTAGAGAGAGCACTGGGCGTTGGTCTAGGGCCCGAGCTAGGGCTAGTGGGAGCGGTAGGCGTAGCGCTGGGATAGGCATAGGGCAAGGGGTGGGTGTCGGGGTAAACTTCGGAGTAGGCTTTGGGCCAGAAGTTGGAGTTTTGGCTAGGGGTAGGGATGGGGCTGGGCCCTGGGTAGGAGGAGCTGTAGGGCCAGGGGTAGGGGTAGGACCAGAGGTAGTGCTAGGCGTAGGCCTAGGGCGAGGGGTAGTGCTCGGGGTAGGGTTAGTTGAAGGGCTAGTGGTTGGCAGAGGCCCACGGGCAGTGTTAGGGTTAGGGCTCATGTTAAGCCTAGGACTAGTGGTAGTGGTAGGGGTGGGCCGTGGGCTAGGGGTAGGTGTCACGGGAGGGCTCGGGGTATTTTTAGGACTCAGAACAGTTGTAGGGCTGGATTAGGGTGTGGTAAGGGTGGGTCCAGGGTGATTTCGTAGGACACGGGTTACTGCTCTGGCTAACGGTAGGGCAAGGTGTACTGGTCGGCGACGGGCAAGTGCTAGGCCTCGGACTAGATGAGCACTGGGCTTTGGTCTAGGGCCCGAGCTAGGGCTAGTGGGAGCGAAAGGCGTAGTGCTGGGGTAGGCATAGGGCAAGGGGTGGGTGTCGGGGTAAACCTCGGAGTAGGCTTTGGGCCAGAGGTTGGAGTTGTGGCTAGGGGTAGGGATGGGGGTGGGCCTATTAGTAGGGGGAGCTGTAGGGCCAGGGGTAGGGGTAGGACCAGAGGTAGTGCTAGGCATAAGCCTAGGCGAGGGGTAGTGCTCGGGGTAGGTTTAGGTGAAGGGCTAGTGGTTGGCAGAGGCACACGGACAGTGTTAGGGTTAGGGCTCATGTTAGGCCTAGGACTAGTGGTAGTGGTAGGGGATAGCCGAGGGCTAGTGGTAGGTGTCACGGGAGGACTCCGGGTAGTCCTAGGACTCCGAACGGATGTGGGGCATGATTAGGGTGTGGCTAATGGTGGGTCCAGGGTGATTTCGTAGGACAAGGGTTAGTGATCTGGCTTTCGGTAGGGAAGGGTGTATTGGTCGGTGACGGGCAAGTGCTAGGCTTCGGACTAGAGTGAGCACTGGGCGTTGCTCTAGGGCCCGAGGTAGGGCTAGTGGGAGCGGTAGGCGTAGCGCTGTGGTAGGCAAAGTGCAAGGGGTGGGTGTCGGGGTAAACCTCGGAGTAGGCCTAGGACCAGGATTGGGAGCTGTGTCTAGGGGTAGGGATGGGGTTGGGCCTATGGGTAGGGGGAGCTGTAGGGCCAGGGGTAGGGTTAGGACCAGAGGTAGTGCCTGGCGTACGCCTAATGCGAGGGGTAGTGCTCAGGGTGACCTAACCCTAACCCTAACCCTAACCCTAACACCAACGCTAACCTTAACCCTAACCCTAACCCTAACCCTAACCCTAACCCTAACACCAACCCTAACCCTAACCCTAACCATAACCCTAACCCTAACCCTAACAAGGGCAAGGTGTACTGGTCAGCGACGGGCAAGTCTAGGCCTCGGACTAGAGGGAGCCATGGGCGTTGGTCTAGGGCCCGAGCTTGGGCTAGTGGGAGCGGTAGGCATAGCGCTGGGGTAGGCATAGGGCAAGGGGAGTGTGTCGGGGTAAACCACAGAGTAGGCCTAGTGCCAGGAGTTGGAGCTGTGGCTAAAGGTAGGGATGGGGGTGGGCCTATAAGTAGGGGGAGCTGTAGGGCCAGGGGAAGCGGTAGGAACAGAGGTAGTGCTAGGCGTTAGCCTAGGGCGAGAGGTAGTGCTCTGGGTAGGGTTAGGTGAAGGGCTTGTGGTTGGCTGATGCCCACGGGCAGTGTTAGTCTTAGGGCTCTTGTTAGGCCTAGGACTAGTGGTAGTGGTAGGGGTTGGCCGAGGGCTAGGGGTAGGTGTCACTGGAGGGCTCCGGGTAGTCCTCGGACTCAAAACGGGTGTAGGGCTGGATTAGGGTGTGGTAAGGGTAGGTCCAGGGTGATTTCGTAGGACACGAGTTAGTGCTCTGAGTAACGGTAGGGCAAGGTGTACTGGTCGGCGTCGGGCAGGTGGTAGGCCTCGGACTAGAGGGAGCACTGGGCGTTGGTCTAGGGCCCGAGCTAGGGCTAGTGGGAGCGGTAGGCGTAGCACTGGGGTAGGCATAGGGCAAGGGGTGGGTGTCGGGGTAAACCTCGGAGTAGGCCTAAAACCAGGAGTGGGAGCTGTGGCTAGGGGTAGGGATGGGGGTGGGCCTATGGGTAGGGGAAGCTGTAGGGACAGGGGTAGGGGTAGGACCAGAGGTAGTGCTAGGCGTAGGCCTAGGGCGAGGGGTAGTGCTCGGGGTAACCTAACCCTAACCCTAACACTAACACTAACACTAACCCTAACCCTAACCCTAACCCTAACACCAACCCTAACCCTAACCCTAACCCTAACCCTAACCCTATACCTAACACCAACTCTAACCCTAACCCTAACCCTAACCCTAACCCTAACCCTAACCCTAACACCAACCCTAACCCTAACCCTAACCCTAACCCTAACACCAACCCTAACCCTAATCCTAACCCTAACCCTAAACCTAACACCAACCCTAACCCTAACCCTAACCCTAACCCTGAAACCAACCCTAACCTTAACCCTAACCCTAACCGTAACCCTAACCCTATGCCTAACACCAACCCTAACCCTAACCCTACCCCTAACCCTAACACCAACCTTAACCCAAATCCTAACCCTAACCCTAAACTAACCCTAACACTAACCCTAACAAGGGCAAGGTGTACTGGTCAGCGACGGGCAAGTTCTAGGCCTCGGACTAGAGGGAACCATGGGCGTTGTTCTAGGGCCCGAGCTAGGGCTAGTGAGAGCATTAGGCGTAGCGCTGGGGTAGGCATAGGGCAAGGGGTGGGTGTCGAGGTAAACCTCGGAGTAGGCCTAGGGCCAGGAGTGGGAGCTGTGGCTAGTGGTAGGGTTGGGGGTGGGCCTATGGGTAGGGGGAGCTGTAGGGCCAGGGGTAGTGTAGGACCAGAGCTAGTGCTAAGCGTAGGCGTAGGGCGAGGGGTAGTGCTCGGGGTAGGGTTAGTTGAAGGACTAGTGTTTGGCAGAGGCCCACGGGCAGTGTTAGGGTTAGGGCTCCTGTTAAGCCTAGGACTAGTGGTAGTGGTAGGGGTTGGCCGAGGACTAGGGGTAGGTGTCACGAATGGCTCCGGGTAGTCCTAGGACTCGGAACAGGTGTAGGGCTGTATTAGGGTGTGGTAAGATGGGTCCAGGGTGAATTCGTAGGACAAGGGTTAGTGCTATGGCTAAAGGTAGGGCAAGGTGTACTGGTCGGCGTCGGGAAAGTGGTAGGCCTCGAACTAGATGAGCACTGGGCGTTGGTCTAGGGCCCGAGCTAGGGCTAGTGGGAGCGTTAGGCGTATCACTGGAGTAGGCATAGAGCAAAGAGTGGGTGTCGGGGTAAACCTCGGAGTAGGCTTTGGGCCAGAAGTTGGAGTTGTGGCTAGGGGTAGGGATGGGGGTGGGCATATGGGTAGGGGGAGCTGTAGTGCCAGGGGTAGGGGTTGGACCAGAGGTAGTGCTAGGCGTAGGCCTAGGGCGATGGGTAGTGCACGGGGTAGAGTTAGGTGAAGGGCTAGAGGTTGGCAGAGGCCCACGGGCAGTGTTACGGTTAGGGCTCATGTTAGGCCTAGGACTAGTGGTAGTAGTAAAGGATGGCCGAGGGCTAAAGGTAGGTGTCACGGGAGAGCTCCGGGTAGTCCTAGGACTCCGAACGGATGTGGGTCATGATTAGGGTGTGGCTAATGGTGCGTCCAGGGTGATTTCGTAGGACACGGGTTAGTGCTCTGGCTATCGGTAGGCAAGGTGTACTGGTCGGCGACGGGCAAGTGCTAGGCTTCAGACTAGAGTGAGCACTGGGCGTTGCCTAGGGCCCGAGGTAGGGCTAGTGGGAGCGGTAGGCATAGCGCTGGGGTAGGCAAAGGGTAAGGGGTGGGTGTCGGGGTAAACCACGGAGTAGGCCTAGGACCAGGAGTGGGAGCTGTGGCTAGGGATAGGGATGGCGGTGGGCCTATGGGTAGCAAGAGCTGTAGGGCCAGGGGTAGGTTTAGGACCAGAGGTAGTGCTTGGCGTAGGCCTAGGGCGAAGGGTAGTGCTCGGGGTAACCTAACCGTAAACCTAACCCTAATCCTAACACTAACCCTAACCCTAACACCAACCCTAACCCTAACCCTAACCCTAACCCTAAACCTAACACCAACCCTAACCCTAACCCAAACCCTAAACCTAACACCAACCCTAACCCTAACCCTAACCCTAAACCCTAAACCTAACCCTAAACCTAACCCTAACCCTAACCCTAAACCTAACACCAACCCTAACCCTAACCCTAACACTAACCCTAACCCTAACCCTAACCCTAACACCAACCCTAACCCTAACCCTAATCCTAACCCTAAACCTAACACCAACCCTAACCCTAACCCTAACCCTAACCCTAACAAGGGCAAGGTGTACTGGTCAGCGACGGGCAAGTCTAGGCCTCGGACTAGAGGGAGCCATGGGCGTTGGTCTAGGGCCCGAGCCTGTGCTAGTGGGAGCGGTAGGCATAGCGCTCGGTAGGCATAGGGCAAGGGGTGTGTGTCGGGGTAAACTTCGGAGTAGGCCTAGTGCCAGGAGTTGGAGCTGTGGGTAGGGGTAGGGATGGGGGTGGGCCTATAAATAGGGGGAGCTGTAGGGCCTTGAGAAGCGGTAGTACCAAAGGTAGTGCTAGGCGTTAGCCTAGGGCGACGGGTAGTGCTCTGTGTAGGGTCAGGTGAAGGGCTTGTGGTTGGCTGATGCCCACGGGCAGTGTTAGTCTTAGGGCTCTTGTTAGGCCTAGGACTAGTGGTAATGGTAGGGGTTGGCCGAGGGCTAGGGGTAGGTGTCACGGGAGGGCTCCGGGTAGTCCTAGGACTCAAAACGGGTTTAGGGCTGGATTAGGGTGTGGTAAGGGTGGGTCCAGGGTGATTTTGTAGGACACGGGTTAGTGCTCTGGCTAACGGTAGGGCAAGGTGTACTGGTCGGCGTCGGGCAGGTGGTAGGCCTCGTACTAGAGGGAGCACTGGGCGTTGGTCTAGGGCCCGAGCTAGGGCTAGTGGGAGCGATAGGCGTAGCACTGGGGTAGGCATAGGGCAAGGGGTGGGTGTCGGGGTAAACCTCGGAGTAGGCTTTGGGCCAGAGGTTGGAGTTGTGGCTAGGGGTAGGGATGGGGGTGGGCCAATAAGTAGGGGGAGCTGTAGGGCCAGGGGTAGAGGTAGGACCAGAGGTAGTGCTAGGCGTAAGCCTAGGGCGAGAAGTAGTGCTCGGGGTAGGGTTAGGTGAAGGGCTAGTGGTTGGCAGAGCCCACGGGCAGTGTTAGGTTTAGGGCTCATGTTAGGCCTAGGACTAGTGGTAGTGGTAGGGGATGGGCGAGGGCTAGGGGTAACTGTCACGGGAGGGCTCCGGGTAGTCCTATAATTCCGGACGGATGTAGGGCTGGATTAGGGTGTGGCTAATGGTGGGTCCAGGGTGATTTCGTAGGACACGGGTTAATGCTCTGGCTATCGGTAAGGCAAGGTGTACCGGTTGGAGACGGGCAAGTGCTAGGCTTCGGACTAGAGTGAGCACTGGGCGTTGGTGTAGGGCCCGAGGTAGGGCTAGTGGGAGCAGTAGGCGTAGCGCTGGGGTAGGCAAAGGGCAAGGGGTGGGTGTCGGGGTAAACCTCGGAGTAGGCCTAGGACCAGGAGTGGGAGCTGTGGCTAGGGGTAGGGATGGGGGTGGGCCTATGGGTACGGGGAGCTGTAGGGACAGGGGTAGGGGTAGGAACAGAGGTAGTGCTAGGCGTAGGCCTAGTGCGAGGGGTAGTGCTCGAGGAAGGGTTAGGTGAAGGGCAAGTGGTTGGCAGAGGCCCACGGGCAGTGTTAGGGTTAGGGCTCATGTTAGGCCTAGGACTAGTGGTAGTGGTAGGAAATGGCCAAGGGCTACGGGTAGGTGTCACGGGAGGGCTCCGGGTAGTCCTAGGACTTAAAACGGATGTAGGGTTGGATTAGGGTGTGGCTAATGGTGGGTCCAGGGTGATTTCGTAGGACACGGGTTAGTGCTCTGACTATCGGTAGGGCAAGGTGTACTGGTCGGCGTTGGGCAAGTGCGAGGCTTCGGACTAGAGTGAGCACTGGGCGTTGGTCTAGGGCCCGAGGTAGGGCTAGTGGGAGCGGTAGGCGTAGCGCTGGGGTAGGCAAAGGGCAAGGGGTGGGTTTCGGGGTAAACCTCAGAGTAGGCCTAGGACCAAGAGTGGGAGCTGTGGCTAGGGTTAGGGATAGGGGTGGGCCTATGGGTAGGGGAATCTGTAGGGCCAGGGGTAGGTGTAGGACCAGAAGTAGTGCTAAGCGTAGGCCTAGGACGAGGGATAGTGCTCGGGGTAGGGTTACTTGAAGGGCTAGTGGTTGGCAGAGGCCGACGAGCAGTGTTAGGGTTAGGGCTCATGTTAAGCCTAGGACTAGTGGTAGTGGTGGGGGTTGGCCGAGGGCTACGGGTAGGTGTCACGGGAGGGCTCCGGGTTGTCCTAAGACTCAGAACAGGTGTAGGGCTGGATTAGGGTGTGGCTAATGGTGGGTCCAGTGTGATTTCGCAGGACAAGGGTTAGTGATCTGGCTATCGGTAGGGCAAGGTGTACTGGTCGGTGACGGGCAAGTGCTAGGCTTCGGACTAGAGTGAGCACTGGGCGTTGGTCTAGGGACCGAGGTAGGGCTAGTGGGAGCGGTAGGCGTAGAGCTGTGGTAGGCAAAAAGCAAGGGGTGTGTGTCGGGGTAAACCTCGGAATAGGCCTAGGTCCAGGAGTGGGAGCTGTAACTAGGGGTAGGGAGTGGGGTGGGCCTATGGATAGGGGAACTGTAGGGCCACGGGTAGGGGTAGGACCAAAGGTAGTGCTAGGCGTAGGCCTAGGGCGAGGGGTAGTGCTCGGGGTAACCTAACCCTAACCCTAACCCTAACACTAACCCTAACCCTAACCCTAACACCAACCCTAACCCTAACCCTAACCCTAACACTAACCCTATACCTAACACCAACCCTAACCCTAACCCTAACCCTAACCCTAACACCAACCCTAACCCTAAACCTAACCCTAACCCTAACCCTAACCCTAACACAAACCCTAACTCTAACCCTAACCCTAACCCTAACACCAACCCTAACCCTAATCCTAACCCTAACCCTAACCCTAACACCAACCCTAACCCTAACCTTAACCCTAACCCTAACACCAACCCTAACCCTAAACCTAACCCTAACCCTAACCCTAACCCTATACCTAACATCAACACTAACCCTAACCCTAACCCTAACACCAACCCTAACCCTAATCCTAACCGTAACCCTAACCCTAACCCTAACACTAACCCTAACCCTAACCCTAACCCTAACACCAACCCTACCCCTAACCCTAACCCTAACCCTAACCCTATACCTAACACCAACCCTAACCCTAACCCTAACCCTAACCCTAACACCAACCTTAACCCTAACCCTAACCCTAACCCTAACCCTAAACCAACCCTAACCCTTATGCTAACCCTAACCCTAACCCTAACCCTAACACCAACCCTAAACCTAACCCTAACCCTAATTCTAACCCTAAACCTAACACCAACCCTAACCCTAACCCTAACCCTAACCCTAACACCAACCCTAACCCTAACCCTAACCCTAAACCCTTATCCTAACCCTAACCCTAACCCTAACCCTAACCCTAACAAGGGCAAGGTGTACTGGTCAGCGACGGGCAAGTTCTAGGCCTCGGACTAGAGGGAACCATGGGCGTTGGTCTAGGTCCCGAGCTAGGGCTAGTGAGAGCGGTAGGCGTAGCGCTGGGGTAGGCATAGGGCAAGGGGTGGGTGTCGAGGTAAACCTCGGAGTAGGCCTAGGGCCAGGAGAGGGAGCTGTGGCTAGGGGTAGGGATGGGGGTGGGCCTATAAGTAGGGGGAGCTGTAGAACCAGGCGTAGGGGTAGGACCAGAGGTAGTGCTAGGCGTAAGCCTTGGGCGAGGAGTAGTGCTCGGGGTAGGGTTAGGTGAAGGGCTAGTGGTTGGCAGAGGCCCACGGGCAGTGTTAGGGTTAGGGCTCATATTAAGCCTAGGACTAGTGGTAGTGGTAGGGGTTGGCCGAGGGCTACGGGTAGGTGTCACGGGAGGGCTCCGGGTAGTCCTAAGACTCAGAACAGGTGTAGGGCTGGATTAGGGTGTGGCTAATGGTGGGTCCAGTGTGATTTCGCAGGACAAGGGTTAGTGATCTGGCTATCGGTAGGGCAAGGTGTACTGGTCGGTGACGGGCAAGTGCTAGGCTTCAAACTAGAGTGAGCACTGGGCGTTGGTCTAGGGCCCGAGGTAGGGCTAGTGGGAGCGGTAGGCGTAGCGCCGTGGTAGGCAAAGGGCAAGGGGTGTGTGTCGGGGTAAACCTCGGAGTAGGCCTAGGTCCAGGAGTGGGAGCTGTGGCTAGGGGTAGGGATGGGGGTGGGCCTATGGGTAGGGGGAGCTGTAGGGCCAGGGGTAGGGGTGGGACCAAAGGTGGTGCTAGGCGTAGGCCTAGGGGGAGTGGTAGTGCTCGGGGTAACCTAACCCTAACCCTAACCCTAACACTAACCCTAACCCTAAACCTAACCCTAACACCAACCCTAACCCTAACCCTAACCCTAACTACTAACCCTATACCTAACACCAACCCTAACCCTAACCCTAACCCTAACCCTAACCCTAACCCTAACCCTAACCCTAACACCAACCCTAACTCTAACCCTAACCCTAACACTAACACCAACCCTAACCCTAATCCTAACCCTAACCCTAACCCTAACACCAACCCTAACCCTAACCTTAACCCTAACCCTAACACCAACCCTAACCCTAACCCTAACCCTAACCCTATACCTAACACCAACCCTAACCCTAACCCTAACCCTAACCCCAACCCTAACCCTAATCCTAACCGTAACCCTAACCCTAACCCTAACACTAACCCTAACCCAAACCCTAACACCAACCCTAACCCTAACCCTAACCCTAACCCTAACCCTATACCTAACACCAACCCTAACCCTAACCCTAACCCTAACCCTAACTCCAACCCTAACCCTAACCCTAACCCTAACCCTAACCCTAACACCAACCCTAACCCTTATCCTAACCCTAACCCTAACCCTAACCCTAACCCTAACACCAACCCTAACCCTAACCCTAACCCTAACCCTATCCCTAAACCTAACACCAACCCTAACCCTAACCCTAACCCTAACCCTAACCCTAACCCTAACACCAACCCTAACCCTAACCCTAACCCTAAACACTAATCCTAACCCTAACCCCAACCCTAATCCTAACCCTAACCCTAACAAGGGCAAGGTGTACTGGTCAGCGACGGGCAAGTTCTAGGCCTCGGAGTAGAGGGAACCATGGGCGTTGGTCTAGGGCCCGAGCTAGGGCTAGTGAGAGCGGTAGGCGTAGCGCTGGGGTAGGCATAGGGCAAGGGGTGGGTGTCGAGGTAAACCTCGGAGTAGGCCTAGGGCCAGGAGAGGGAGCTGTGGCTAGGGGTAGGGATGGGGGTGGGCCTATAAGTAGGGGGAGCTGTAGAACCAGGGGTAGGGGTAGGACCAGAGGTAGTGCTGGGCGTAAGCCTAGGGCGAGGAGTAGTGCTCGGGGTAGGGTTAGGTGAAGGGCTATTGGTTGGCAGAGGCCCACGGGCGGTGTTAGGGTTAGGGCTCATGTTAGGCCTAGGACTAGTGGTAGTGGTAGGGGATGGCCGAGGGCTAGGGGTAACTGTCACAAGAGGGCTCCGGGTAGTCCTAGGACTTCGAACGGATGTAGGGCTGGATTAGGGTGTGGCTAATGGTGCGTCCAGGGTGATTTCGTAGGACACGGGTTAGTGCTCTGGCTATCGGTAGGGCAAGGTGTACCGGTTGGAGACGGGAAAGTGCTAGGCTTCGGACTAGAGTGAGCACTGGGCGTTGCTCTAGGGCCCGAGGTAGGGCTAGTGGGAGCGGTACGCGTAGCGCTGGGGTAGGCAAAGGGCAAGGGGTGGGTGTCGGGGTAAACCTCGGAGTAGGCCTAGGACCAGGAGTGGGAGCTGTGGCTAGGGATAGGGATGGGGGTGGGCCTATGGGTAGGGGGAGCTGTAGGGACAGGGGTAGGGGTGGGACCAGAGGTAGTGCTAGGCGTAGGCCTAGGGCGAGGGGTAGTGCTCGGGGTAACCTAACACTAACCCTAACCCTAACACTAACCCTAACCCTAACACTAACCCTAACACCAACCCTAACCCTAAACCTAATGCTAACCCTAACCCTATACCTAACACCAACCCTAACCCTAACCTAACCCTAACCCTAACACCAACCCTAACCTTAACCCTAACCCTAACCATAACCCTATACCTAACACCAACCCTAACCGTAACCCTAACCCTAACCCTAACACCAACCCTAACCCTAACCCTAACCCTATACCTAACACCAACCCTAACCCTAACCCTAACCCTAACCCTAACACAAACCCTAACCCTAATCCTAACCCTAACCCTAACCCTATACCTAACACCAACCCTAACACTAAACCCTAACCCTAACCCTAACCCTAACCCTAACCCTAACAAGGGCAAGGTGTACTGGTCAGCGACGGGCAAGTTCTAGGCCTCGGACGAGAGGGAGCCATGGGCGTTGGTTCAGGGCCCGAGCTAGAGCTAGTGGAAACAGTAGGCGTAGCGCTGGGGTAGGCATAGGGCAAGGGGTGGGTGTCGAGGTAAACCTCGGTGTAGGCCTAGGGCCAGGAGTGGGAGCTGTGGCTAGGGGTAGGGGTGGGGGTGGACCTATGGGTAGGGGGAGCTGTAGGGCCAGGGGTAGTGGTAGGACCAGAGGTAGTGCTAGGCGTAGGCCTAGGGCGAGGGGTAGTGCTCGGGGTAGGGTTAGTTGAAGGGCTAGTGGTTGGCAGAGGCCCACAAGCAGTGTTAGGGTTAGGGCTCATGTTAAGCCTAGGACTAGTGGTAGTAATAGGGGTTGGCCGAGGACTAGTGGTAGGTGTCACGGGAGGGCTCCGGGTAGCCCTAGGACTCGGAACAGGTGTAGGGCTGGATTAGGGTGTGGAAAGGGTAAGTCCAGGGTGATTTCGTAGGACACGGGTTACTGCACAGGCTAACGGTAGGGCAAGGTGTACTGGTCGGCCTCGGGCAAGTGGTAGACCTCTGACTAGATGAGCACTGGGCGTTGGTCTAGGGCCCGAGCTAGGGCTAGTGGGAGCGATAGGCGTAGCGCTGGGGTAGGCATAGAGCAAGGGGTGAGAGTCAAGGTAAACCTCGGAGTAGGCTTTGGCCCAGGAGTTGGAGTTGTGGATAGGGGTAGGGATGGAGGTGGAACCATGGGTAGGGGGAGCTGTAGGGCCAGGGGTAGCGGTAGGACCAGAGGTAGTGCTAGGCGTAAGCCTAGTGCGAGGAGTAGTGCTCGGGATAGGGTTAGGTGAAGGGCTAGTGGTTGGCAGAGGCCCACGGGCAGTGTTAGGGTTAGGGCTCATGTTAAGCCTAGGACTAGTGGTAGTGGTAGGGGTTGGCCGAGGGCTACGGGTAGGTGTCACGGGAGGGCTCCGGGTAGTCCTAAGACTCAGAACAGGTGTAGGGCTGGATTAGGGTGTGGCTAATGGTGGGTCCAGTGTGATTTCGCAGGACAAGGGTTAGTGATCTGGCTATCGGTAGGGCAAGGTGTACTGGTCGGTGACGGGCAAGTGCTAGGCTTCGGACTAGAGTGAGCACTGGGCGTTGGTCTAGGGCCCGAGGTAGGGCTAGTGGGAGCGGTAGGCGTAGCGCTGTGGTAGGCAAAGGGCAAGGGGTGTGTGTCGGGGTAAACCTCGGAGTAGGCCTAGGTCCAGGAGTGGGAGCTGTGTCTAGGGGTAGGGATGGGGGTGGGCCTATGGGTAGGGGGAGCTGTAGGGCCAGGGGTAGGGGTAGGACCAAAAGTAGTGCTAGGCGTAGGCCTAGGGCGAGGGGTAGTGCTCGGAATAACCTAACCCTAACCCTAACCCTAACACTAACCCTAACCCTAAACCTAACCCTAACACCAACCCTAACCCTAACCCTAACCCTAACACTAACCCTATACCTAACACCAACACTAACCCTAACCCTAACCCTAACCCTAACACCAACCCTAACCCTAACCCTAACCCTAACCCTAACCCTAACACCAACCCTAACTCTAACCCTAACCCTAACCCTAACACCAACCCTAACCCTAATCATAACCCTAACCCTAACCCTAACACCAACCCTAACCCTAACCTTAACCCTAACCCTAACACCAACACTAACCCTAACCCTAACCCTAACCCTATACCTAACACCAATCCTAACCCTAACCCTAACCCTAACACCAACCCTAACCCTAATCCTAAACGTAACCCTAATCCTAAACGTATCCCTAACCCTAACCCTAACACTAACCCTAACCCTAACCCTAACCCTAACACCAACCCTAACCCTAACCCTAACCCTAACCCTAACCCTAACCCTATACCTAACACCAACCCTAACCCTAACCCTAACCCTAACCCTAACTCCAACCCTAACCCTAACCCTAAACTTAACCCTAACACCAACCCTAACCCTTATCCTAACCCTAACCCTAACCCTAACCCTAACCCTAACACCAACCCTAACACTAACCCTAACCCTAACCCTAAACCTAACACCAACCCTAACCCTAACCCTAACCCTAACCCTAACACCAACCCTAACCCTAACCCTAACCCTAAACCCTTATCCTAACCCTAACCCTAACCCTAACCCTAACCCTAACCCTAACCCTAACAAGGGCAAGGTGTACTGGTCAGCGACGGGCATGTTCTAGGCCTCGGACTAGAGGGAACCATGCGCGTTGGTCTAGGGCCCGAGCTAGGGCTAGTGAGAGCGGTAGGCGTAGCGCTGGGGTAGGCATAGGGCAAGGGGTGGGTGACGAGGTAAACCTCGGAGTAGGCCTATGGCCAGGAGAGGGAGCTGTGGCTAGGGTAGGGATGGGGGGGGCCTATAAGTAGGGGGAGCTGTAGAACCAGGGGTAGGGGTAGGACCAGAGGTAGTGCTAGGCGTAACCCTAGGGCGAGGAGTAGTGCTCGGGGTAGGGTTAGTGAAGGGCTAGTGGTTGGCAGAGGCCCACAGGCAGTGTTAGGGTTAGGGCTCATGTTAGGCCTAGGACTAGTGGTAGTGGTAGGGGATGGCCGAAGGCTAGACGTAACTGTCACAAGAGGGCCCGGGTAGTCCTAGGACTCCGAACGGATGTAGGGCTGGATTAGGGTGTGGCTAAAGGTGCGTCCAGGGTGATTTCGTAGGACACGGGTTAGTGCTCTGGCTATCGGTAGGGCAAGGTGTACCGGGTGGAGACGGGCAAGTGCTAGGCTTCGGACTAGAGTGAGCACTGGGCGTTGGTCTAGGGCCCGAGGTAGGGCTAGTGGGAGCGGTACGCGTAGCGCTGGGGTAGGCAAAGGGCAAGGGGTGGGTGTCGGGGTAAACCTCGGAGTAGGCCTAGGACCAGGAGTGGGAGCTGTGGCTAGGGGTAGGGATGGGGGTGGGCCTATGGGTAGGGGGAGCTGTAGGGACAGGGGTAGGGGTGGGACCAGAGGTAGTGCTAGGCGTAGGCCTAGGGCGAGGGGTAGTGCTCGGGGTAACCTAACACTAACCATAACCCTAACACTAAACCTAACCCTAACACTAACCCTAACACCAACCCTAACCCTAACCATAATGCTAACCCTAACCCTATACCTAACACCAACCCTAACCCTAACCCTAACCCTAACCCTAACACCAACCCTAACCCTAACCCTAACCCTAACCATAACCCTATACCTAACACCAACACTAACCCTAACCCTAACCCTAACCCTAACACCAACCCTAACCCTAACCCTAACCCTATACCTAACACCAACCCTAACCCTAACCCTAACCCTAAACCTAACACCAACCCTAACCCTAATCCTAACCCTAACCCTAACCCTATACCTAACACCAACCCTAACCCTAACCCTAAACCCGAACCTTAACCCTAACCCCAACCCTAACCCTAACAAGGGCAAGGTGTACTGGTCAGCGACGGGCAAGTTCTAGGCCTCGGACGAGAGAGAGCCATGGGCGTTGGTCTAGGGCCCGAGCTAGGGCTAGTGGAAACGGTAGGCGTAGCGCTGGGGTAGGCATAGGGCAAGGGGTGGGTGTCGAGGTAAACCTCGGTGTAGGCCTAGGGCCAGGAGTGGGAGCTGTGGCTAGGGGTACGGATGGGGGTGGGCCTATGGGTAGGGGGAGCTGTAGGACCAGGGGTAGGGGTAGGACAGAGGTAGTGCCAGGCGTAGGCCTAGGGTGAGGGGTAGTGCTCGGGGTAACCTAACCCTAACACTAACCCTAACCCTAACCCTAACCCTAACCCTAACATCAACCCTAACCCTAACACTAACCCTAACCCTAACCCTAAACCTAAAACCAACCATAACCCTATAACCCTAACCCTAAACCTAAAACCAACCATAACCCTAATCCTAACCCTAACCTTAACCCTAACCCTAACCCTAACACCAACCCTAAACCTAACCCTAACCCTAACCCTAACCCTATACCTAACACCAACCCTAACCCTAACCCTAACCCTAACCCTAACACCAACCCTAACCCTAACCCTAACACTAACCCTAACACCAACCCTAACTCTAACCCTAACCCTAACCCTAACACCAACCCTAACCCTAATCCTAACCCTAACCCTAAACCTAACACCAACCCTAACCCTAACCTTAACCCTAACCCTAACACCAACCCTAACCCTAACCCTAACCCTAACCCTAACCCTATACCTAACACCAACCCTAACCCTAACTCTAACACTAACACCAACCCTAACCCTAATCCTAACCGTAACCCTAACCCTAACCCTAAACCTAACCCTAACCCTAACCCTAACCCTATACCTAACACCAACCCTAACCCTAACCCTAACCCTAACCCTAACACCAACCCTAACCCTAACCCTAACCCTAACCCTAACCCTAACACCAACCCTAACCCTTATCCTAACCCTAACCCTAACCATAACCCTAACCCTAACCCTAACACCAACCCTAACCCTAACCCTAACCCTAAACACTAATCCTAACCCTAACCCTAACCCTAACCCTAACCCTAACCCAACCCTAACCCTAACAAGGGCAAGGTGTACTGGTCAGCGACAGGCAAGTTCTAGGCCTCGGACTAGAGGGAACCATGGGCGTTGGTCTAGGGCCCGAGCTATGGCTAGTGAGAGCGGTAGGCGTAGCGCTGGGGTAGGCATAGGGCAAGGGGTGGGTGTCGAGGTAAACCTCAGAGTAGGCCTAGGGCCAGGAGAGGGAGCTGTGGCTAGGGGTAGGGATGGGGGTGGGCTATAAGTAGGGGGAGCTGTAGAACCAGGGGTAAGGGTAGGACCAGAGGTAGTACTAGGCGTAAGCCTAGGGCGAGGGGCCGTGCTCGGGGTAGGGTTAGGTGAAGGGCTAGTGGTTGGCAGAGGCCCACGGGCAGTGTTAGGGTTAGGGCTCATGTTAGGCCTAGGACTAGTGGTAGTGGTAGGGGATGGCCGAGGGCTAGGGGTAACTGTCACAAGAGGGCTCCGGGTAGTCCTAGGACTCCGAACAGATGTAGGGCTGGATTAGGGTGTGGCTAATGGTGCGTCCAGGGTGATTTCGTAGGACACGGGTTAGTGCTCTGGCTATCGGTAGGGCAACGTGTACCGGTTGGAGACGGGCAAGTGCTAAGCTTCGGACTAGAGTGAGCACTGGGCGTTGGTCTAGGGCCCGAGGTAGGGCTAGTGGGAGCGGTACGCGTAGCGCTGGGGTAGGCAAAGGGCAAGGGGTGGGTGTCGGGGTAAACCTCGGAGTAGGCCTAGGACCAGGAGTGGGAGCTGTGGCTAGGGATAGGGATGGGGGTGGGACTATGGGTAGGGGGAGCTGTAGGGACAGGGGTAGGGGTGGGACCAGAGGTAGTGCTAGGCGTAGGCCTAGGGCGAGGGGTAGTGCTCGGGGTAACCTAACACTAACCCTAACCCTGTTACTAACCCTAACCCTAACCCTAACCCTAACACCAACCCTAACCCTAACCCTAATGCTAAACCTAACCCTATACCTAACACCAACCCTAACCCTAACCCTAACCCTAACCCTAACACCAACCCTAACCCTAACCCTAACCCTAACCATAACCCTATACCTAACACCAACCCTAACCCTAACCCTAACCCTAAACCTAAAACCAACCCTAACCCTAATCCTAACCCTAACCTTAACCCTAACCCTAACCCTAACACCAACCCTAACCCTAACCATAACCCTAAACCGAAACCTAACACCAACCCTAACCTAACCCTAACCCTAACACCAAACCCTAACCCTAACCCTAACCCTAACCCTAACACCAACCCTAAACCTAACCCTACCCTAACTCTAACACTATACCTAACACCAACCCTAACCCTAACCCTAACCCTAACCCTAACACCAACCCTAACCCTAACCCTAACCCTAACCCTAACCAACACTAACCCTAATCCTACCCTAACCCTAACCCTAACCCTAACACCAACCCTAACCCTAACCCTAACCCTAACCCTAACACTATACCTAACACCAACCCTAACCCTAACTCTAACACTAACACCAACCCTAACCCTAATCCTAACCGTAACCCTAACCCTAACCCTAACACTAACCCTAACCCTAACCCTAACAAGGGCAAGGTGTACTGGTCAGCGACGGGCAAGTTCTAGGCCTCGGACTAGAGGGAACCATGGGCGTTGGTCTAGGGCCCGAGCTATGGCTAGTGAGAGCGGTAGGCGTAGCGCTGGGGTAGGCATAGGGCAAGGGGTGGGTGTCGAGGTAAACCTCGGAGTAGGCCTAGGGCCATGAGAGGGAGCTGTGGCTAGGGGTAGGGATGGGGGTGGGCTATAAGTAGGGGGAGCTGTAGAACCAGGGGTAGGGATAGGACCAGAGGTAGTACAAGGCGTAAGCCTAGGGCGAGGGGCCGTGCTCGGGGTAGGGTTAGGTGAAGGGCTAGTGGTTGGCAGAGGCCCACGGGCAGTGTTAGGGTTAGGGCTCATGTTAGGCCTAGGACTAGTGGTAGTGGTAGGGGATGGCCGAGGGCTAGGGGTAACTGTCACAAGAGGGCTCCGGGTAGTCCTAGGACTCCGAACAGATGTAGGGCTGGATTAGGGTGTGGCTAATGGTGCGTCCAGGGTGATTTCGTAGGACACGGGTTAGTGCTCTGGCTATCGGTAGGGCAAGGTGTACCGGTTGGAGACGGGCAAGTGCTAGGCTTCGGACTAGAATGAGCACTGGGCGTTGGTCTAGGGCCCGAGGTAGGGCTAGTTGGAGCGGTACGCGTAGCGCTGGGGTAGGCAAAGGGCAAGGGGTGGATGTCGGGGTAAACCTCGGAGTAGGCCTAGGACCAGGAGTGGGAGCTGTGGCTAGGGATAGAAATGGGGGTGGGCCTATGTGTAGGGGGAGCTGTAGGGACAGGGGTAGGGGTGGGACCAGAGGTAGTGCTAGGCGTAGGCCTAGGGCGAGGGGTAGTGCTCGGGGTAACCTAACACTAACCCTAACCCTATTACTAACCCTAACCCTAACCCTAACCCTAACACCAACCCTAACCCTAACCCTAATGCTAACCCTAACCCTATACCTAACACCAACCCTAACCCTAACCCTAACCCTAACCCTAACACCAACCCTAACCCTAACCCTAACCCTAACCCTAACCCTAACCCTAACACCAACCCTAACCCTAACCCTAACCCTAACCCTAACACCAACCCTAACTCTAACCCTAACCCTAACCCTAACACCAACCCTAACCCTAATCCTAACCCTAACCCTAAACCTAACACCAACCCTAACCCTAACATTAACCCTAACCCTAACACCAACCCTAACCCTAACCCTAACCCTAACCCTAACCCTATACCTAACACCAACCCTAACCCTAACTCTAACACTAACACCAACCCTAACCCTAATCCTAACCGTAACCCTAACCCTAACCCTAAACCTAACCCTAACCCTAACCATAACCCTATACCTAACACCAACCCTAACCCTAACCCTAACCCTAACCCTAACACCAACCCTAACCCTAACCCTAACCCTAACCCTAACCCTAACCCTAACACCAACCCTAACCCTTATCCTAACCCTAACCCTAACCCTAACCCTAACACCAACCCTAACCCTATCCCTAACCCTAAACACTAATCCTAACCCTAACCCTAACCCTAACCCTAACCCAACCCTAACCCTAACAAGGGCAAGGTGTACTGGTCAGCGACGGGCAAGTTCTAGGCCTCGGACTAGAGGGAACCATGGGCGTTGGTCTAGGGCCCGAGCTATGGCTAGTGAGAGCGGTAGGCGTAGCGCTGGGGTAGGCATAGGGCAAGGGGTGGGTGTCGAGGTAAACCTCGGAGTAGGCCTAGGGCCAGGAAAGGGAGCTGTGGCTAGGGGTAGGGATGGGGGTGGGCCTATAAGTAGGGGGAGCTGTAGAACCAGGGGTAGGGGTAGGACCAGAGGTAGTACTAGGCGTAAGCCTAGGGCGAGGGGCCGTGCTCGGGGTAGGGTTAGGTGAAGGGCTAGTGGTTGGCAGAGGCCCACGGGCAGTGTTAGGGTTAGGGCTCATGTTAGGCCTAGGACTAGTGGTAGTGGTAGGGGATGGCCGAGGGCTAGGGGTAACTGTCACAAGAGGGCTCCGGGTAATCCTAGGACTCCGAACAGATGTAGGGCTGGATTAGGGTGTGGCTAATGGTGCGTCCAGGGTGATTTCGTAGGACACGGGTTAGTGCTCTGGCTATCGGTAGGGCAACGTGTACCGGTTGGAGACGGGCAAGTGCTAGGCTTCGGACTAGAGTGAGCACAGGGCTTTGGTCTAGGGCCCGAGGTAGGGCTAGTGGGAGCGGTACGCGTAGCGCTGGGGTAGGCAAAGGGCAAGGGCTGGGTGTCGGGGTAAACCTCGGAGTAGGCCTAGGACCAGGAGTGGGAGCTGTGGCTAGGGATAGGGATGGGGGTGGGACTATGGGTAGGGGGAGCTGTAGGGACAGGGGTAGGGATGGGACCAGAGGTAGTGCTAGGCGTAGGCCTAGGGCGAGGGGTAGTGCTCGGGGTAACCTAACACTAACCCTAACCCTGTTACTAACCCTAACCCTAACCCTAACCCTAACACCAACCCTAACCCTAACCCTAATGCTAACCCTAACCCTATACCTAACACCAACCCTAACCCTAACCCTAACCCTAACCCTAACACCAAACCTAACCCTAACCCTAACCCTAACCATAACCCTATAACTAACACCAACCCTAACCCAAACCCTAACCCTAAACCTAAAACCAACCCTAACCCTAATCCTAACCCTAACCTTAACCCTAACCCTAACCCTAACACCAACCCTAACCCTAACCATAACCCTAAACCGAAACCTAACACCAACCCTAACCTAACCCTAACCCTAACCCTAACACCAACCCTAACCCTAACCCTAACCCTAACCCTAACCCTAACCCTAACACCAACCCTAACCCTAACCCTAACCCTAACCCTAACACCAACCCTAACCCTAACCCTAACCCTAACCCTAACCCTAACACCAACCCTAACCCTAACCCTAACCCTAACCCTAATACCAACCCTAACTCTAACCCTAACCCTAACCCTAACACCAACCCTAACCCTAATCCTAACCCTAACCCTAAACCTAACACCAACCCTAACCCTAACATTAACCCTAGCCCTAACACCAACCCTAACCCTAACCCTAACCCTAACCCTAACCCTATACCTAACACCAACCCTAACCCTAACTCTAACACTAACACCAACCCTAACCCTAATCCTAACCGTAACCCTAACCCTAACCCTAAACCTAACCCTAACCCTAACCATAACCCTATACCTAACACCAACCCTAACCCTAACCCTAACCCTAACCCTAACACCAACCCTAACCCTAACCCTAACCCTAACCCTAACCCTAACCCTAACACCAACCCTAACCCTTATCCTAACCCTAACCCTAACCCTAACCCTAACCCTAACACCAACCCTAACCCTATCCCTAACCCTAAACACTAATCCTAACCCTAACCCTAACCCTAACCCTAACCCTAACCCAACCCTAACCCTAACAAGGGCAAGGTGTACTGGTCAGCGACGGGCAAGTTCTAGGCCTCGGACTAGAGGGAACCATGGGCGTTGGTCTAGGGCCCGAGCTATGGCTAGTGAGAGCGGTAGGCGTAGCGCTGGGGTAGGCATAGGGCAAGGGGTGGGTGTCGAGGTAAACCTAGGAGTAGGCCTAGGGCCAGGAGAGGGAGCTGTGGCTAGGGGTAGGGATGGGGGTGGGCCTATAAGTAGGGGGAGCTGTAGAACCAGGGGTAGGGGTAGGACCAGAGGTAGTACTAGGCGTAAGCCTAGGGCGAGGGGCCGTGCTCGGGGTAGGGTTAGGTGAAGGGCTAGTGGTTGGCAGAGGCCCACGGGCAGTGTTAGGGTTAGGGCTCATGTTAGGCCTAGGACTAGTGGTAGTGGTAGGGGATGGCCGAGGGCTAGGGGTAACTGTCACAAGAGGGCTCCGGGTAATCCTAGGACTCCGAACAGATGTAGGGCTGGATTAGGGTGTGGCTAATGGTGCGTCCAGGGTGATTTCGTAGGACACGGGTTAGTGCTCTGGCTATCGGTAGGGCAACGTGTACCGGTTGGAGACGGGCAAGTGCTAGGCTTCGGACTAGAGTGAGCACAGGGCGTTTGTCTAGGGCCCGAGGTAGGGCTAGTGGGAGCGGTACGCGTAGCGCTGGGGTAGGCAAAGGGCAAGGGGTGGGTGTCGGGGTAAACCTCGGAGTAGGCCTAGGACCAGGAGTGGGAGCTGTGGCTAGGGATAGGGATGGGGGTGGGACTATGGGTAGGGGGAGCTGTAGGGACAGGGGTAGGGGTGGGACCAGAGGTAGTGCTAGGCGTAGGCCTAGGGCGAGGGGTAGTGCTCGGGGTAACCTAACACTAACCCTAACCCTAACCCTAATGCTAACCCTAACCCTAACCCTAACCCTAACCCTAACACCAACCCTAACCCTAACCCTAATGCTAACCCTAACCCTATATTTAACACCAACCCTAACCCTAACCCTAACCCTAACCCTAACACCAAACCTAACCCTAACCCTAACCCTAACCATAACCCTATAACTAACACCAACCCTAACCCAAACCCTAACCCTAAACCTAAAACCAACCCTAACCCTAATCCTAACCCTAACCTTAACCCTAACCCTAACCCTAACACCAACCCTAACCCTAACCATAACCCTAAACCGAAACCTAACACCAACCCTAACCTAACCCTAACCCTAACCCTAACACTAACCCTAACCCTAACCCTAACCCTAACACCAACCCTAAACCTAACCCTACCCTAACCCTAACCCTATACCTAACACCAACCCTCACCCTAACCCTAACCCTAACCCTAACACCAACCCTAACCCTAACCCTAACCCTAACCCTAACCCTAACACCAACCCTAACCCTAATCCTAACCCTAACCCTAACCCTAACACCAACCCTAACCCTAACCTTAACCCTAACCCTAACACCAACCCTAACCCTAACCCTAACCCTAACCCTAACACTATACCTAACACCAACCCTAACCCTAACTCTAACACTAACACCAACCCTAACCCTAATCCTAACCGTAACCCTAACCCTAACCCTAACACTAACCCTAACCCTAACCCTAACAAGGGCAAGGTGTACTGGTCAGCGACGGGCAAGTTCTAGGCCTCGGACTAGAGGGAACCATGGGCGTTGGTCTAGGGCCCGAGCTATGGCTAGTGAGAGCGGTATGCGTAGCGCTGGGGTAGGCATAGGGCAAGGGGTGGGTGTCGAGGTAAACCTCGGAGTAGGCCTAGGGCCAGGAGAGGGAGCTGTGGCTAGGGGTAGGGATGGGGGTGGGCTATAAGTAGGGGGAGCTGTAGAACCAGGGGTAGGGGTAGGACCAGAGGTAGTACTAGGCGTAAGCCTAGGGCGAGGGGCCGTGCTCGGGGTAGGGTTAGGTGAAGGGCTAGTGGTTGGCAGAGGCCCACGGGCAGTGTTAGGGTTAGGGCTCATGTTAGGCCTAGGACTAGTGGTAGTGGTAGGGGATGGCCGAGGGCTAGGGGTAACTGTCACAAGAGGGCTCCGGGTAGTCCTAGGACTCCGAACAGATGTAGGGCTGGATTAGGGTGTGGTTAATGGTGCGTCCAGGGTGATTTCGTAGGACACGGGTTAGTGCTCTGGCTATCGGTAGGGCAAGGTGTACCGGTTGGAGACGGGCAAGTGCTAGGCTTCGGACTAGAATGAGCACTGGGCGTTGGTCTAGGGCCCGAGGTAGGGCTAGTGGGAGCGGTACGCGTAGCGCTGGGGTAGGCAAAGGGCAAGGGGTGGATGTCGGGGTAAACCTCGGAGTAGGCCTAGGACCAGGAGTGGGAGCTGTGGCTAGGGATAGGGATGGGGGTGGGCCTATGTGTAGGGGGAGCTGTAGGGACAGGGGTAGGGGTGGGACCAGAGGTAGTGCTAGGCGTAGGCCTAGGGCGAGGGGTAGTGCTCGGGGTAACCTAACACTAACCCTAACCCTATTACTAACCCTAACCCTAACCCTAACCCTAACACCAACCCTAACCCTAACCCTAATGCTAACCCTAACCCTATACCTAACACCAACCCTAACCCTAACCCTAACCCTAACCCTAACACCAACCCTAACCCTAACCATAACCCTAACCCTAACCCTAACCCTAACCCTAACACCAACCCTAACCCTAACCCTAACCCTAACCCTAACACCAACCCTAACTCTAACACTAACCCTAACCCTAACACCAACCCTAACCCTAATCCTAACCCTAACCCTAAACCTAACACCAACCCTAACCCTAACCTTAACCCTAACCCTAACACCAACCCTAACCCTAACCCTAACCCTAACCCTAACCCTATACCTAACACCAACCCTAACCCTAACTCTAACACTAACACCAACCCTAACCCTAATCCTAACCGTAACCCTAACCCTAACCCTAAACCTAACCCTAACCCTAACCCTAACCCTATACCTAACACCAACCCTAACCCTAACCCTAACCCTAACCCTAACACCAACCCTAACCCTAACCCTAACCCTAACCCTAACCCTAACACCAACCCTAACCCTTATCCTAACCCTAACCCTAACCCTAACCCTAACACCAACCCTAACCCTAACCCTAACCCTAAACACTAATCCTAACCCTAACCCTAACCCTAACCCTAACCCTAACCCAACCCTAACCCTAACAAGGGCAAGGTGTACTGGTCAGCGACGGGCAAGTTCTAGGCCTCGGACTAGAGGGAACCATGGGCGTTGGTCTAGGGCCCGAGCTATGGCTAGTGAGAGCGGTAGGCGTAGCGCTGGGGTAGGCATAGGGCAAGGGGTGGGTGTCGAGGTAAACCTCGGAGTAGGCCTAGGGCCAGGAGAGGGAGCTGTGGCTAGGGGTAGGGATGGGGGTGGGCCTATAAGTAGGGGGAGCTGTAGAACCAGGGGTAGGGGTAGGACCAGAGATAGTGCTAGGCGTAAGCCTAGGGCGAGGGGTAGTGCTCGGGGTAGGGTTAGGTGAAGGGCTAGTGATTGGCAGAGGCCCACGGGCCTTGTTAGGGTTAGGGCTCATGTTAGGCCTAGGACTAGTGGTAGTGGTAGGGGATGGCCGAGGGCTAGGGGTAACTGTCACAAGAGGGCTCCGGGTAGTCCTAGGACTCCGAACGGATGTAGGGCTGGATTAGGGTGTGGCTAATGGTGGGTCCAGGGTGATTTCGTAGGACACGGGTTAGTGCTCTGGCTATCGGTAGGGCAGGTGTACTGGTGGCGACGGGCAAGTGCTAGGCTTCGAACTAGAGTGAGCACTGGTCGTTGGTCTAGGGCCCGAGGTAGGGCTAGTGGGAGCGGTAGGCGTAGCGCTGGGGTAGGCAAAGGGCAAGGGTTGGGTGTCGAGGTAAACCTCGGAGTAGGCCTAGGGCCAGGAGTGGGAGCTGTGGCTAGGGGTAGGGGAGGGGGTGGGCCTATGGGTATGGGGAGCTGTAGGGACAGGGGTAGGTGTGGGACCAGAGTTAGTGCTAGGCGTCGGCCTAGGGCGAGGGGTAGTGCTCAAGGGAACCTAACACTAACCCTAACCCTATCACTAACCCTAACCCTAACCCTAACCCTAACACCAACCCTAACCCTAACCCTAATGCTAACCCTAACCCTATACCTAACACCAACCCTAATTCTAACCCTAACCCTAACCCTAACACCAACCCTAACCCTAACACTAACCCTAACCCTAACCCTAAACCTAACCCTATACCTAACACCAACCCTAACCCTAACCCTAACCCTAACCCTAACCCTAACACCAACCCTAACCCTAACCCTAACCCTAACCCTAACCCTATACCTAACACCAACCCTAACCCTAACCATAAACCCTAACCCTAACCCTAACCCTAACCTGAAACCTAACCCTAACAAGGGCAAGGTGTACTGGTCGGCCTCGGACAAGTGATAGACCTCTGACTAGATGAGCACTGGGCGTTGGTCTAGGGCCCGAGCTAGGGCTAGTGGGAGCGATAGGCGTAGCGCTTGGGTAGGCATAGAGCAAGGGGTGGGAGTCAAGGGAAACCTCGGAGTAGGCTTTGGCCCAGGAGTTGAAGTTGTAGATAGGGGTAGGGTTGGGGGTGGGCCCATGGGTAGGGGAAGCTGTAGGGCCAGGGGTAGCGGTAGGACCAGAGGTAGTGCTAGGCGTAGGCCTAGGGCGAGGGGTAGTGCTCGGGGTAACCTAACACTAACCCTAACCCTGTTACTAACCCTAACCCTAACCCTAACCCTAACACCAACCCTAACCCTAACCCTAATGCTAACCCTAACCCTATATTTAACACCAACCCTAACCCTAACCCTAACCCTAACCCTAACACCAAACCTAACCCTAACCCTAACCCTAACCATAACCCTATAACTAACACCAACCCTAACCCAAACCCTAACCCTAAACCTAAAACCAACCCTAACCCTAATCCTAACCGTAACCCTAACCCTAACCCTAACACTAACCCTAACCCTAACCCTAACAAGGGCAAGGTGTACTGGTCAGCGACGGGCAAGTTCTAGGCCTCGGACTAGAGGGAACCATGGGCGTTGGTCTAGGGCCCGAGCTATGGCTAGTGAGAGCGGTATGCGTAGCGCTGGGGTAGGCATAGGGCAAGGGGTGGGTGTCGAGGTAAACCTCGGAGTAGGCCTAGGGCCAGGAGAGGGAGCTGTGGCTAGGGGTAGGGATGGGGGTGGGCTATAAGTAGGGGGAGCTGTAGAACCAGGGGTAGGGGTAGGACCAGAGGTAGTACTAGGCGTAAGCCTAGGGCGAGGGGCCGTGCTCGGGGTAGGGTTAGGTGAAGGGCTAGTGGTTGGCAGAGGCCCACGGGCAGTGTTAGGGTTAGGGCTCATGTTAGGCCTAGGACTAGTGGTAGTGGTAGGGGATGGCCGAGGGCTAGGGGTAACTGTCACAAGAGGGCTCCGGGTAGTCCTAGGACTCCGAACAGATGTAGGGCTGGATTAGGGTGTGGTTAATGGTGCGTCCAGGGTGATTTCGTAGGACACGGGTTAGTGCTCTGGCTATCGGTAGGGCAAGGTGTACCGGTTGGAGACGGGCAAGTGCTAGGCTTCGGACTAGAATGAGCACTGGGCGTTGGTCTAGGGCCCGAGGTAGGGCTAGTGGGAGCGGTACGCGTAGCGCTGGGGTAGGCAAAGGGCAAGGGGTGGATGTCGGGGTAAACCTCGGAGTAGGCCTAGGACCAGGAGTGGGAGCTGTGGCTAGGGATAGGGATGGGGGTGGGCCTATGTGTAGGGGGAGCTGTAGGGACAGGGGTAGGGGTGGGACCAGAGGTAGTGCTAGGCGTAGGCCTAGGGCGAGGGGTAGTGCTCGGGGTAACCTAACACTAACCCTAACCCTATTACTAACCCTAACCCTAACCCTAACCCTAACACCAACCCTAACCCTAACCCTAATGCTAACCCTAACCCTATACCTAACACCAACCCTAACCCTAACCCTAACCCTAACCCTAACACCAACCCTAACCCTAACCCTAACCCTAACCCTAACCCTAACCCTAACACCAACCCTAACCCTAACCCTAACCCTAACCCTAACACCAACCCTAACTCTAACACTAACCCTAACCCTAACACCAACCCTAACCCTAATCCTAACCCTAACCCTAAACCTAACACCAACCCTAACCCTAACCTTAACCCTAACCCTAACACCAACCCTAACCCTAACCCTAACCCTAACCCTAACCCTAACCCTATACCTAACACCAACCCTAACCCTAACTCTAACACTAACACCAACCCTAACCCTAATCCTAACCGTAACCCTAACCCTAACCCTAAACCTAACCCTAACCCTAACCCTAACCCTATACCTAACACCAACCCTAACCCTAACCCTAACCCTAACCCTAACACCAACCCTAACCCTAACCCTAACCCTAACCCTAACCCTAACACCAACCCTAACCCTTATCCTAACCCTAACCCTAACCCTAACCCTAACCCTAACACCAACCCTAACCCTAACCCTAACCCTAAACACTAATCCTAACCCTAACCCTAACCCTAACCCTAACCCTAACCCAACCCTAACCCTAACAAGGGCAAGGTGTACTGGTCAGCGACGGGCAAGTTCTAGCCTCGGACTAGAGGGAACCATGGGCGTTGGTCTAGGGCCCGAGCTATGGCTAGTGAGAGCGGTAGGCGTAGCGCTGGGGTAGGCATAGGGCAAGGGGTGGGTGTCGAGGTAAACCTCGGAGTAGGCCTAGGGCCAGGAGAGGGAGCTGTGGCTAGGGGTAGGGATGGGGGTGGGCCTATAAGTAGGGGGAGCTGTAGAACCAGGGGTAGGGGTAGGACCAGAGATAGTGCTAGGCGTAAGCCTAGGGCGAGGGGTAGTGCTCGGGGTAGGGTTAGGTGAAGGGCTAGTGATTGGCAGAGGCCCACGGGCCTTGTTAGGGTTAGGGCTCATGTTAGGCCTAGGACTAGTGGTAGTGGTAGGGGATGGCCGAGGGCTAGGGGTAACTGTCACAAGAGGGCTCCGGGTAGTCCTAGGACTCCGAACGGATGTAGGGCTGGATTAGGGTGTGGCTAATGGTGGGTCCAGGGTGATTTCGTAGGACACGGGTTAGTGCTCTGGCTATCGGTAGGGCAGGTGTACTGGTGGCGACGGGCAAGTGCTAGGCTTCGGACTAGAGTGAGCACTGGTCGTTGGTCTAGGGCCCGAGGTAGGGCTAGTGGGAGCGGTAGGCGTAGCGCTGGGGTAGGCAAAGGGCAAGGGTTGGGTGTCGAGGTAAACCTCGGAGTAGGCCTAGGGCCAGGAGTGGGAGCTGTGGCTAGGGGTAGGGGAGGGGGTGGGCCTATGGGTATGGGGAGCTGTAGGGACAGGGGTAGGTGTGGGACCAGAGTTAGTGCTAGGCGTCGGCCTAGGGCGAGGGGTAGTGCTCAAGGGAACCTAACACTAACCCTAACCCTATCACTAACCCTAACCCTAACCCTAACCCTAACACCAACCCTAACCCTAACCCTAATGCTAACCCTAACCCTATACCTAACACCAACCCTAATTCTAACCCTAACCCTAACCCTAACACCAACCCTAACCCTAACACTAACCCTAACCCTAACCCTAAACCTAACCCTATACCTAACACCAACCCTAACCCTAACCCTAACCCTAACCCTAACCCTAACACCAACCCTAACCCTAACCCTAACCCTAACCCTAACCCTATACCTAACACCAACCCTAACCCTAACCATAAACCCTAACCCTAACCCTAACCCTAACCTGAAACCTAACCCTAACAAGGGCAAGGTGTACTGGTCGGCCTCGGACAAGTGATAGACCTCTGACTAGATGAGCACTGGGCGTTGGTCTAGGGCCCGAGCTAGGGCTAGTGGGAGCGATAGGCGTAGCGCTTGGGTAGGCATAGAGCAAGGGGTGGGAGTCAAGGGAAACCTCGGAGTAGGCTTTGGCCCAGGAGTTGAAGTTGTAGATAGGGGTAGGGTTGGGGGTGGGCCCATGGGTAGGGGAAGCTGTAGGGCCAGGGGTAGCGGTAGGACCAGAGGTAGTGCTAGGCGGACGCCTAGGGCGAGGGGTAGTGCTCGGGGTAGGGTTAGTTGAAGGGCTAGTGTTTGGCAGAGGCCCACGTGCAGTGTTAAGGTTAAGGCTCATGTTAAGCCTAGGACTAGTGGTAGTGGTAGGGGTTGGCCGAGGGCTAGGGGTAGGTGTCACGGGAGGGCTCCGAGTAGTCCTAGGACTCGGACGGGTGTAGGGCTGGATTAGGTTGTGGTAAGGGTGGGTCCAGGGTGATTTCGTAGGACACGGGTTAGTGTTCTGGCTATTGGTAGGCAAGGTGTACTGGTCGGCGACGGGCAAGTGCTAGGCTTCGGACTAGATTGAGCACTGGGTGTTGGTCTAGGGCCCGGGGTAGGGCTAGTGGGAGCGGTAGGCATAGCGCTAGGGTAGGCAAAGAGCAAGGGGTGGGTGTCGGGGTAAATCTCGGAGTAGGCTAGGACCAGGAGTGAAAGCTGTGGCTAGGGGTAGGGATGGGGGTGGGCCTATGGGTAGGGGGAGCTGTAGGGCCAGGGGTAGGGGTAGGATCAGAGGTAGTGCTAGGCTTATGCCTAGGGCGAGGGGTAGTGCTCGGGGTAACCTAACCGTAACCCTAACCCTAACCCTAACCCTCACCCTAACCCTAACACCAACCCTAACCCTAACCCTAACCCTAAACCTAACCCTAAACCTAACACCAACCCTAACCCTAACCCTAACCCTAACCCTAACCCTAACAAGGGCAAGGTGTACTGGTCAGCGACGGGCAAGTTCTAGGCCTCGGACTAGAGGGAGCCATGGGCGTTGGTCTAGGGCCCGAGCTAGGGCTAGTGGGAGCGGTAGGCGTAACGCTGGGGTAGGCATAGGGCAAGGGGTGGGTGTCGAGGTAAACCTCGGTGTAGGCCTAGGGCCAGTTGTGGGAGCTGTGGCTAGGGGTAGGGGTGGGCGTGGGCCTATGGGTAGGGGGAGCTGTAGGGCCAGGGGTAGGGGTAGGACCGGAGGTAGTGCTAGACGTAGGCCTAGGGCGAGGGGTAGTGCTCGGGGTAGGGTTATTTGAAGGGCTAGTGGTTGGCAGAGGCCCACGGGCAGTGTTAGGGTTAGTGCTCATGTTAAGCCTAGGACTAGTGGTAGTGGTAGGGATTGCCGAAGGCTAGGGGTAGGTGTCACGGGAGGGCTCCGGGTAGGTCTAGGACTCGGAACAGGTGTAGGGCTGGATTACGGTTGGTAAGGGTGAGTCCAGGGTGATTTCGTAGGACACGGGTTACTGCTCTGGCTAACGGTAGGGCAAAATGTACTGGTCGGCGACGGGCAAGTGCTAGGCCTCGGACTAGATGAGCACTGGGCGTTGGTCTAGGGCCCGAGCTAGGGCTAGTGGGAGCGTTAGGCGTAGCGCTGGGGTAGGCATAGGGCAAGGGGTGGGTGTCGGGGTAAACCTCGGAGTCGGCCTAGTGCCAGGAGTTGTAGCTGTGGGTAGGGGTAGGGATTTGGGTGGGCCTATGGTTAGTGGGAGCTGTAGGGCCAGGGGTAGCGGTAGGACCAGAGGTAGTGCTAGGCATAGGCCTAGGGCGAGGGGTAGTGCTCTGGGTAGGTATGGTGAAGGGCTAGTGGTTGGCTGAGGCCCACGGACAGTGTTAGTCTTAGGGCTCATGTTAGGCCTAGGACTAGTGGTAGTGGTAGGGGTTGGCCGAGGGCTACGGGTAGGTGTCACGGGAGGGCTCCGGGTTGTCCTAAGACTCAGAATAGGTGTAGGGCTGGATTAGGGTGTGGCTAATGGTGGGTCCAGTGTGATTTCGCAGGACAAGGGTTAGTGATCTGGCTATCGGTAGGGCAAGGTGTACTTGTCGGTGACGGGCAAGTGCTAGGCTTCGGACTAGAATGAGCACTGGGCGTTGGTCTAGGGCCCGAGGTAGGGCTAGTAGGAGCGGTAGGCGTAGCGCTGTGGTAGGCAAAGGGCAAGGGGTGTGTGTCGGGGTAAACCTCGGAGTAGGCCTAGGTCCAGGAGTGGGAGCTGTGGCTAGGGGTAGGGATGGGGGTGGGCCTATGGATAGGGGGAGCTGTAGGGCCAGGGGTAGGGGTAGGACCAAAGGTAGGGCTAGGCGTAGGCCTAGGGCGAGGGGTAGTGCTCGGGTAACCTAACCCTAAACCTAACCCTAACACTAACCCTAACCCTAACCCTAACCCTAACACCAACCCTAACCCTAACCCTTACACTAACCCTATACCTAACACCAACCCTAACCCTAACCCTAACCCTAACCCTAACACCAACCCTAACCCTAAACCTAACCCTAACCCTAACCCTAACACAAACCCTAACTCTAACCCTAACCCTAACCCTAACACCAACCCTAACTCTAATCCTAACCCTAACCCTAACCCTAACACCAACCCTAACCCTAACCCTAACCCTAACCCTAACCCTAACACCAACCCTAACTCTAACCCTAACCCTAACACCAACCCTAACCCTAATCCAACCCTAACCCTAACCCTAACACCAACCCTAACCTTAAACTTAACCCTAACCCTAACACCAACCCTAACCCTAACCCTAACCCTAACCCTAACCCTATACCTAACACCAACCCTAACCCTAACCCTAACCTTAAAACCAACCCTAACCGTAATCCTAAACGTAACCCTAATTCTAACCCTAACACTAACCCTAACCCTAACCCTAACCCTAACCCCAACCCTAACCCTAACCCTAACCCTAACCCTAACCCTATACCTAACACCAACCCTAACCCTAACCCTAACCCTAACCCTAACTCCAACCCTAACCCTAACCCTAACCCTAACCCTAACACCAACCCTAACCCTTATCCTAACCCTAACCCTAACCCTAACCCTAACCCTAACACCAACCCTAACCCTAACCCTAACCCTAACCCTAACCCTAAACATAACACCAACCCTAACACTACCCCTAACCCTAAACCCTTATCCTAACCCTAACCCTAACCCTAACCCTAACCCTAACAAGGGCAAGGTGTACTGGTCAGCGACGGGCACGTTCTAGGCCTCGGACTAGAGGGAACCATGGGCGTTGGTCTAGGGCCCGAGCTAGGGCTAGTGAGAGCGGTAGGCGTAGCGCTCGGGTAGGCATAGGGCAAGGGGTGGGTGTCGAGGTAAACATCGGAGTAGGCCTAGGGCCAGGAGAGGGAGCTGTGGCTAGGGGTAGAGATGGGGGTGGGCCTATAAGTAGGGGGAACTGTAGAACCAGGGGTAGGGGTAGGACCAGAGGTAGTGCTAGGCGTAACCCTAGGGCGAGGAGTAGTGCTCGGGGTAGGGTTAGGTGAAGGGCTAGTGGTTGGCAGAGGCCCACGGGCAGTGTTAGTGTTAGGGCTCATGTTAGGCGTAGGACAAGTGGTAGTGGTAGGGGATGGCCGAGGGCTAGACGTAACTGTCACAAGAGGGCTCCGGGTAGTCCTAGGACTCCGAACGGATGTAGGGCTGGATTAGGGTGTGGCTAATGGTGCGTCCAGGGTGATTTCGTAGGACACGGGTTAGTGCTCTGGCTATCGGTAGGGCAAGGTGTACCGGTTGGAGACGGGCAAGTGCTAGGCTTCGGACTAGAGTCAGCACTGGGCGTTGGTCTAGGGCCCGAGGTAGGGCTAGTGGGAGCGGTACGCGTAGCGCTCGGGTAGGCAAAGGGCAAGGGATGGGTGTCGGTGTAAACCTCGGAGTAGGCCTAGGACCAGGAGTGGGAGCTGTGGCTAGGGGTAGGGATGGGTTGGGCCTATGGGTAGGGGGAGCTGTAGGGACAGGGGTAGGGGTGGGACCAGAGGTAGTGCTAGGCGTAGGCCTAGGGCGAGGGGTAGTGCTCGGGGTAACCTAACACTAACCCTAACCCTAACACTAACCCTAACCCTAACACTAACCCTAACACCAACCCTAACCCTAACCCTAATGCTAACCCTAACCCTATACCTAACACCAACCCTAACCCTAACCCTAACCCTAACCCTAACACCAACCCTAACCCTAACCCTAACCCTAACCATAACCCTATACCTAACACCAACCCTAACCCTAACCCTAACCCTAACCCTAACCCTAACACCAACCCTAACCCTAACCCTAACCCTATACCTAACACCAACCCTAACCCTAACCCTAACCCTAACCCTAACACCAACCCTAACCCTAATCCTAACCCTAACCCTAACCCTATACCTAACACCAACCCTAACCCTAACCCTAAACCCGAACCCTAACCCTAACCCTAACCCTAACCCTAACAAGGGCAAGGTGTACTGGTCAGCGACGGGCAAGTTCTAGGCCTCGGACGAGAGGGAGCCATGGGCGTTGGTCTAGGGCCCGAGCTAGGGCTAGTGGAAACGGTAGGCGTAGCGCTGGGGTAGGCATAGGGCAAGGGGTGGGTGTCGAGGTAAACCTCGGTGTAGGCCTAGGGCCAGGAGTGGGAGCTGTGGCTAGGGGTAGGGGTGGGGGTGGACCTATGGGTTGGAGGAGCTGTAGGCCCAGGGGTAGTGGTAGGACCAGAGGTAGTGCTAGGCGTAGGCCTAGGGCGAGGGGTAGTGCTCGGGGTAGGGTTAGTTGAAGGGCTAGTGGTTGGCAGAGGCCCACAAGCAGTGTTAGGGTTAGGGCTCATGTTAAGCCTAGGACTAGTGGTAGTAATAGGGGTTGGCCGAGGGCTAGTCTTAGGTGTCACGGGAGGGCTCCGGGTAGTCCTAGGACTCGGAACAGGTGTAGGGCTGGATTAGGGTGTGGAAAGGGTGAGTCCAGGGTGATTTCGTAGGACACGGGTTACTGCACAGGCTAACGGTAACGCAAGGTGTACTGGTCGGCCTCGGGCAAGTGGTAGACCTCTGACTAGATGAGCACTGGGCGTTGGTCTAGGGCCCGAGCTAGGGCTAGTTGGAGTATAGGCGTAGCGCTGGAGTAGGCATAGAGCAAGGGGTGGGAATCAAGGTAAACCTCGGAGTAGGCTTTGGCCCAGGAGTTGGAGTTGTGGATAGGGGTAGGGATGGGGGTGGAACCATGGGTAGGGGGAGCTGTAGGGCCAGGGGTAGCGGTAGGACCAGAGGTAGTGCTAGGCGTAAGCCTAGGGCGAGGAGTAGTGCTCGGGGTAGGGTTAGGTGAAGGGCTAGTGGTTGGCAGAGGCCCACGGGCAGTGTTAGGGTTAGGGCTCATGTTAAGCCTAGGACTAGTGGTAGTGGTAGGGGTTGGCCGAGAACTACGGGTAGGTGTCACGGGAGGGCTCCGGGTAGTCCTAAGACTCAGAACAGGTGTAGGGCTGGATTAGCGTGTGGCTAATGGTGTGTCCAGTGTGATTTCGCAGGACAAGGGTTAGTGATCTGGCTATCGGTAGGGCAAGGTGTACTGGTCGGTGACGGGCAAGTGCTAGGCTTCGGACTAGAGTGAGCACTGGGTGTTGGTCTAGGGCCCGAGGTAGGGCTAGTGGGAGCGGTAGGCGTAGCGCTGTGGTAGGCAAAGGGCAAGGTGTGTGTGTCGGGGTAAACCTCGGAGTAGGCCTAGGTCCAGGAGTGGGAGCTGTGGCTAGGGGTAGGGATGGGGGTGTTCCTATGGGTAGGGGGAGCTGTAGGGCCAGGGGTAGGGGTAGGACCAAAGGTAGTGCCAGGCGTGGGCCTAGGGCGAGGGGTAGTGCTCGGGGTAACCTAACCCTAACACTAACCCTAACCCTAAACCTAACCCTAAACCTAATATCAACGCTAACCCTAACACTAACCCTAACCCTAACCCTAAACCTAAAACCAACCCTAACCCTAATCCTAACCCTAACCTTAACCCTAACCCTAACCCTAACACCAACCCTAAACCTAACCCTAACCCTAACCCTAAACCGAAACCTAACACCAACCTTAACCTAACCCTAACCCTAACCCTAACACTAACCCTAACCCTAACCCTAACCCTAACATGAACCCTAAACCTAACCCTAACCCTAACCCTAACCCTATACCTAACACCAACCCTAACCCTAACCCTAACCCTAATCCTAACACCAACCCTAACCCTAACCCTAACCCTAACCCTAACACCAACCCTAACTCTAACTTTAACCCTAACCCTAACACCAACCCTAACCCTAATCCTAACCCTAACCCTAACCCTAACACCAACCCTAACCCTAACCTTAACCCTAACCCTAACACCAACCCTAACCCTAACCCTAACCCTAACCCTATACCTAACACCAACCCTAACCCTAACTCTAACACTAACACCAACCCTAACCCTAATCCTAAACGTAACCCTAACCCTAACCCTAACACTAACCCTAACCCTAACCCTAACCCTAACACCAACCCTAAACCTAACCCTAACCCTAACCCTAACCCTATACCTAACACCAACCCTAACCCTAACCCTAACCCTAACCCTAACCCTAACACCAACCCTAACCCTAACCCTAACCCTAACCCTAACCCTAACCCTAACACCAACCCTAACCCTTATCCTAACCCTCACCCTAACCCTAACCCTAACCCTAACACCAACCCTAACCCTAACCCTAAACCTAACACCAACCCTAACCCTAACCCTAACCCTAACCCTAACACCAACCTTAACCCTAACCCTAACCCTAAACCCTAATCCTAACCCTAACCCTAACCGTAACCCTAACCCTAACCCTAACCCTAACAAGGGCAAGGTATACTGGTCAGCGACCGGCAAGTTCTAGGCCTCGGACTAGAGGGAACCATGGGCGTTGGTCTAGGGCCCGAGCTAGGGCTAGTGAGAGCGGTAGGCGTAGCGCTGTGATAGGCATAGGGCAAGGGGTGGGTGTCGAGGTAAACCTCGGTATAGGCTTAGGGCCAGGAGAGGGAGCTGTGGCTAGGGGTAGGGATGGGGGTGGGCCTATAAGTAGGGGGAGCTGTAGAACCAGGGGTAGGGGTCGGACCAGAGGTAGTGCTAGGCGTAAGCCTAGGGCGAGGGGCCGTGCTCGGGGTAGGGTTAGGTGAAGGGCTAGTGGTTGGCAGAGGCCCTCGGGCAGTGTTAGGGTTAGGGCTCATGTTAGGCCTAGGACTAGTGGTAGTGGTAGGGGATGGCCGAGGGCTAGGGGTAACTGTCACAAGAGGGCTCCGGGTAGTCCTAGGACTTTGAACGGATGTAGGGCTGGATTAGGGTGTGGCTAATGGTGCGTCCAGGGTGATTTCGTAGGACACGGGTTAGTGCTCTGGCTATCGGTAGGGCAAGGTGTACCGGTTGGAGACGGGCAAGTGCTAGGCTTCGGACTAGAGTGAGCACTGGGCGTTGGTCTAGGGCCCGAGGTACGGCTAGTGGGAGCGGTACGCGTAGCGCTGGGGTAGGCAAAGGGCAAGGGGTGGGTGTCGGGGTAAACCTCGGAGTAGGCCTAGGACCAGGAGTGGGAGCTGTGGCTAGGGGTAGGTATGGGGGTGGTCTATGGGTAGGGGGAGCTGTAGGGACAGGGGTAGGGGTGGGACCAGAGGTAGTGCTAGGCGTAGGCCTAGGGAGAGGGGTAGTGCTCGGGGTAACATAACCCTAACCCTAACCCTAACCAAAATCCTAACTCTAACCCTAACACCAACCCTAACCCTAACCCTAACCCTAACCCTATCCCTATACCTAACACCAAACCTAACCCTAACCATAACCGTAACCCTAACACCAACCCTAACCCTAACCCTAACCCTAAACCCTAATCCTAACCCTAACCCTAACCCTAACCCTAACCTAACCCTAACCCTAACACCAACCCTAACCCTGATTCTAACCCTAATTCTAACCCTAAACCTAACACTAAACCTAACCCTAACCATAACCCTAACCCTAACCCTAACCCTAATCCTAACCCTAACACCAACCCTAACCCTAATCCTAACCCTAACCCTAACCCTAACCCTAACACTAACCCTAACCCTAACCCTAACACTAACACCAACCCTAACCCTAACCCTAAACCCTAACCCTAACCCTAACCCTAACCCTAACCCTAACCCTAACCCTAACAAGGGCAAGGTGTACTGGTCAGTGACGGGCAAGTTCTAGGCCTCGGACGAGAGGGAGCCATGGGCGTTGGTCTAGGGCCCGAGCTATGGCTAGTGGAAACGGTAGGCGTAGCGCTGGGGTAGGCATAGGGCAAGGGGTGGGTGTCGAGGTAAACCTCGGTGTAGGCCTAGGGCCAGGAGTGGGAGCTGTGGCTAGGGGTAGGGGTGGGGGTGGACCTATGGGTAGGGGGAGCTGTAGGGCCAGGGGTAGTGGTAGAACCAGCGGTAGTGCTAAGCATTGGCCTAGGGCGAGGGGTAGTGCTCGGGGTAACCTAACCCTAACCCTAACCCTAACCCTAACACTAACCCTAACCCTAGCCCTAATCCTACCACCAACCCTAACCCTAACCCTAACCCTAACCGTAACCCTATACCTAACACCAACCCTAACCCTAACCCTAACCCTAACCCTAACACCAACCCTAACCCTAACCCTAACCCTAACCCTAACCCTAACCATAACCCTAACACCAACCCTAACCCTAACCCTAACCCTAAACCTAACACCAACCCTAACCCTAATCCTAACCCTAACCCTAACCCTAACACCAACCCTAACCCTAACCCTAACCCTAACCCTAACACCAACCCTAACCCTAACTCTAACCCTAACCCTAACCCTATGCCTAACACGAAATCTAACCCTAACCCTAACCCTAACCCTAACACCAACCCTAACCCTAACCCTAACCCTAAACCTAAACCTAACACCAACCCTAACTCTAACCCAAACCCTAACCCTAACACCAACCCTAACCTTAACCCTAACCCTAACCCTAACACCAACCCTAACCCTAACCCTAACCCTAACTCTAACCCTAATCCTAACCCTAACACCAACCCTAACCCTAACCCTAACCCTAACCCTAACACCAACCCTAAACCTAATCCTAACCCTAACCCTAACCCTAACCCTAACCCTAACCCTAACAGCAACCCTAACCCTAACCCTAACCCTAACACCAACCCTAACCCGAATCCTAACCCTAACCCTAACCCTAACACCAACCCTAACCCTAACCCTAACCCTAACCCTAACGCTATGCCTAACACGAACCCTAACCCTAAACCTAACCCTAACCCTAACACCAACCCTAACCCTAATCCTAACCCTAACCCTAACCCTAACCCTAACACTAACCCTAACCCTAACCCTAACCCTAACACCAACCCTAACACTAACCCTAACCCTAACCTTAACCCTATACCTAACACCAACCCTAACCCTAACCCTAACCCTAAACCTAACCCTAACTCCAACCCTAACCCTAACCCTAAGCCTAACACCAACCCTAACCCTAATCCTAACCTTAACCCTAACCCTAACCCTAACACCAACCCTAACCGTAACCCTAAACCTAACCCTAACCCTAAACCTAACACCAACCCTAACCCTAACCCTAACCCTAACCCTAACACCAACCCTAACACTAACACTAACCCTAAACCCTAATCCTATCCCTAACCCTAACCCTAACCCTAACCCTAACCCTAACCCTAACAAGGGCAAGGTGTACTGGTCAGCGACGGGCAAGTTCTAGGCCTCGGACTAGAAGGAGCCATGGGCATTGGTCTAGGGCCCGAGCTAGGGCTAGTGAGAGCGGTAGGCGTAGCGCTGGGGTACGCATAGGGCAAGGGGTGGGTGTCGAGGTAAACCTCGGAGTAGGCCAAGGGCCAGGAGTGGGAGCTGTGGCTAGTGGTAGGGTTGGGGGTGGGCCTATGGGTAGGGGGAGCTGTAGGGCCAGGGGTAGTGGTAGGACCAGAGGTAGTGCTAGGCGTAGGCCTAGGGCGAGGGGTAGTGCTCGGGGTAGGGTTAGTTGAAGGGCTAGTGTTTGGCAGAGGCCAACGGTCAGTGTTAGGGTTAGGGCTCATGTTAAGCCTAGGACTAGTGGTAGTGGTAGGGGTTGGCCGAGGACTAGGGTTAGGTGTCACGAAATGGCTCCGGGTAGTCCTAGGACTCCGAACGGATGTAGAGCTGGATTAGGGTGTGGCTAATGGTGGGTCCAGGGTGATTTCGTAGGACACGGGTTAGTGCTCTGGCTATCGGTAGGGCAAGGTGTACCGGTTGGCGACGGGCAAGTGCTAGGCTTCGGACTAGTGTGAGCACTGGGCGTTGGTCTAGGGCCCGAGGTAGGGCTAGTGGGAGCGGTAGGCGTAGCGCTGGGGTAGGCAAAGGGCAAGGGGTGGGTGTCGGGGTAAACCTCGGAGTAGGCCTAGGACCAGGAGTGGGAGCTGTGGCTAGGGGTAGGGATGGGGGTGGGCCTATGGGTAGGGGGAGCTGTAGGGACAGGGGTAGGGGTAGGACCAGAGGTAGTGCTAGGCGTAGGCCTAGGGCGAGGTGTAGTGCTCGGGGTAACCTAACCCTAACCCTAACCCTAACACTAACACTAACTCTATCCCTAACCCTAACCCTAACACCAACCCTAACCCTAACCCTAACCCTAACCCTAACCCTAACCCTAACCCTATACCTAACACCAACCCTAACCCTAACCCTAACCCTAACCCTAACACCAACCCTAACCCTAACCCTAACCCTAACCCTAACACCAACCCTAACCCTAAACCTAACCCTAACCCTAACACCAATACTAACCCTAATCCTAACCCCAAACCTAACCCTAACACCAACCCTAACCCTAACCCTAACCGTAACACCAACCCTAAACCTAACCCTAACTCTAACCCTAACCCTATGCCTAACACGAACCCTAACCCTAACCCTAACCCTAACACCAACCCTAACCCTAACCCTAACCCTAACCCTAACCCTAAACCTAACACCAACCCTAACCCTAACCCAAACACTAACCATAACACCAACCCTAACCCTAACCCTAACCCTAACCCTAACACCAACCCTACCCTAACCCTAACCCTAACTCTAACCCTAACCCTAACCCTAACACCAACCCTAACCCTAACCCTAACCCTAACCCTTACACCAACCCTAACACTAACCCTAACCCTAAACCTAACACCAAACCTAACCCTAACCCAAACACTAAACCTAACACCAACCCTAACCCTAACCCTAACCCTAACCCTAACACCAACCCTAACCCTAACCCTAACCCTAACTCTAACCCTAACCCTAACCCTAACACCAACCCTAACCCTAGCCCTAACCCTAACCCTAACACCAACCCTAACCCTAATCCTAACCCTAACCCTAACCCTAACACCAACCCTAACCCTAACCCTAACCCTAACCCTAACACCAACCCTAACCCTAACCCTAACCTTAACCCTATGCCTAACACCAACACTAACCCTAACCCTAACCCTAACCCTAACCCTAACCCTAACACCAACCCTAACCCTAATCCTAACCCTACCCTATCCCTAACCCTAACACTAACCCTAACCCTAACCCTAACCCTAACACCAACCCTAACCCTAACCCTAACCCTAACCCTAACCCTAACCCTATACCTAACACCAACCCTAACACTAACCCTAACCCTAACCCTAACACCAACCCTAACCCTAACCCTAACCCTAACCCTAACATTAACCCTAACCCTAATCCTAACCCTAACCCTAACCCTAACCCTAACCCTAACCCTAACACCATCCGTAAACCTAACCCTAACCCTAACCCTAACCCTTAACCTAACACCAACCCTAACCCTAACCCTAAACATAACACCAAACCTAACCCTAACCCTAACCCTAAACCCTAATCCTAACCCTAACCCTAACCCTAACCCTAACACTAACCCTAACCCTAACCCTAACCCTAACCCCAAATCTAACCCTAACCCTAACCCTAAACCTAACCCTATACCTAACACCAACCCTAACCCTAACCCTAACCCTAACCCTAACCATAACACCAACCCTAACCCTAATCCTAACCTTAACCCTAACCCTAACCCTAACACCAACCCTAACCGTAACCCTAACCCTAACCCTAACCCTAAACCTAACACCAACCCTAACCCTAACCCTAAGCCTAACCCTAACATCAACCATAACCCTAACCCTAACCCTAAACCCTAATCCTAACCCTAACCCTAACCCTAACCCTAACCCTAACAAGGGCAAGGTGTAGTGGTCAGCGACGGGCAAGTTCTAGGCCTCGGACTAGAAGGAGCCATGTGCGTTGGTCTAGGGCCCGAGCTAGGGCTAGTGAGAGCGGTAGGCGTAGCGCTGGGGTAGGCATAGGGCAAGGGGTGGGTGTCGAGGTAAACCTCGGAGTAGGCCTAGGGCCAGGAGTGGGAG